>NW_005843155.1:280075-285359 GCF_000455745.1 Alligator sinensis | reverse complement strand
CTTCGCCGCTGGGAGCACGCCCTTGTGCCTGGCCAGGTTGGAGGAGCGTATAAAGCTTTTCCCACACACAGTGCACTGATGTGGCTTCTCCGCTGTGTGCACGCACCTGTGCCTAGCCAGGTTGGAGGAACAGATAAAGCTTTTCCCACACACAGTGCACTGATGTGGCTCCTCTGCCGTGTGCAAGAACTTGTGCCTGGCCAAGTTGGAGAAGCGTATAAAGCTTCTCCCACACACAGAGCAGTCATATGGCTTCTCAGCGGTACGCAAGCACCTGTGCCTGGCCAGGCTGGAGGAGCGTATGAAGCTTTTCCCACACAAAGAGCACTGATGTGCCTTCTCCACTGTGTGCAAGCACCTATGCCTGGCCAGGTTGGAGGAGCGTATAAAGCTTTTTCCACACACAGAGCAGCGATATGGCTTCTCCCCTGAGTGCAAGTACCCGTGCCTGGCCAGGCTGGAGGAGTGCCTGAAGCTCTTCTTACACACAGAGCACTGATGTGGCTTCTCTCCTGACTGCAAGCACCTGTGCTTGGCCAGGCTGGAGGAGTGCCTGAAGCTCTTCTTACACACAGAGCACTGATGTGGCTTCTCTCCTGAGTGCAAGCGCCTGTGCCTGCCCAGGCTGGAGGAGCATGTAAAGCTTTTCCCACACACAGAGCACTGATGTGGCTTCTCCCCTGTGTGCAAGGGCCTGTGCCTGGCCAGGTTGGAGGAGTTCTTGAAGCTCTTCCCACACACAGAGCACTGATGTGGCTTCTCCCCTGAGTGCAAGTGCCTGTGCCTGGCCAGGTCAGAGGAGTGCTTGAAGCTCTTCTTACACACAGAGCACTGATGTGGCTTCTCTCCTGTGTGCAAGTGCCAGTGCCTGGCCAGGTTGGAGGAGCGTGTAAAGCTTTTCCCACACACAGTGCACTGATGTGGCGTCTCTCCTGTGTGCAAGCGCCAGTGCCTGGCCAGGTTGAAGGAGCGTGTAAAGCCTTTTCCACACACAGTGCACTGATGTGGCTTCTCCCCTGTCTGCAAACACCTGTGCCTGGCCAGGATGGAAGAGTGACTGAAGCTCTTCTTACACACAGCGCACTGATGAGGCTTCTCCCTTGTGTGCCAGAGCTTGTGCCTGACCATTTCGGAGGAATAGGTAAAGCTTTTCCCACACACAGTGCACTGATGTCGTTTCTCTCCTGGGTGCGTGCGCTTGTGTCTGGTCAGGTTACAGGAGTATGGAAATCTCTTCCCACACACCGAGCACTGATGTGGCTTCTCCCTTGTGTGCAAAGGCCTGTGTCTGGCCAGGTCGGAGGGATGCTTGAAGCTCTTTCCACACTCAGTGCAGCGGCGTGGCTGCTGCCGGCTCTGCACACACTGGTGCTGGGACAGGTCTTGCTGGCTGGCAAAGTTCTTCCTGCACTTGGTGCAGCGGTGTGTTTTCCTCTCCAAATGGACGTGCCGGTGCTGAGCCAGGGAGGAGAAATGGCTGAAGGTCTTACCACACGGGACGCAGAGGTACCGAAGCTGCTCGCTCTGCACAGGTTGCTGCTTGACCAGCTCTGGGCTGCACACCAGGCTCTTCCCACGCTGGGCGAAGCGGTGGGTGGGTGCTCCACAATGCACCCTGCGGTGAGCGCTCAGGGTCGAGAGGCAGGGGAAGCTCTTCCCGCACTTAACGCATAAATGGGGCTTCTTGCCAGCCTGCCTTATAGTGCGCAAAGCCAGGAGTGAGGGGCAGGGAAAGGTTTTCCTGTAATTGCGGTAGAACTGAGCTTTCCCCTGAGACTTGGCAGTGAGCTCCTGTTTCCCCCCGAGGCCGTCCCCACTGCCTTGGTTCAGACGCGGGCTCTCTCTCCACCGCAACTTGGCCTTGTGGCTCTGCACCTTGCTCAGCTCCACAAATTCGTCCTTGCACTCAGGGCTCTTCATGGCTTCTGGCCCTTCTCCACTCTCAGGCCCAGCTAAAGATGCTACCTGGTCCACTGCTGCAACCTCCTTCTGCCCTGGGGCCCTCCCCTCACTCTGGGGCCATCGGTCCTCCTCAGGTCTCGGGGCGTCCATCTCACCCCGACTCCCTGGGCAAGGCTGTGGGGGCTCCAGGTTTGCAGGCCCTTTCCCAGGAGGCTGCTGCTCAGCTTGAGAAGGCAGCCAGGCACCTCCTGCAAGGGGAAGAGAAACTCCATGTTAGTCCCTGCCTTGCTGGAATGGCTTCATCCTCTAACGGGTGCAGGAGGAGACCAGAGGCATCTGCTTAAAGGAAGAAAGAGGCTCTCTAATGCCTCCTCTGTCCCACAGCACCGGTGAGTCCAGGGGGAAACGATCCCAAACCCTCTACCTGACTGCGCGGACATGCTCCAGATGCCAAAGGGCATTGGTGAGGCTGCTCTCCAGCGCTCGCCTTGATCTCTGGCAGTGCTGAGAGCAGCATCTGGATACAAGGGTGAACAGCCTCACGCTGGATTTTGGGGTTTGTCAGCACGTGTGGGGAGCCCGGGCTTGCACTGGCCCACCTGCCTCTGTGCTTCACACGAGGGCTGCTTCTGCTTGGTGCAAGAAGCCAACAGTTTCTCCCCTCTTTCCTCCCAGAAATGTTTTTTTGGGAAGGGAGGACTTACAGAGGTGGCTGTCTCTTGGGAAAGCAGCAGGGCTGTGCCTCGTGCCTGCTTCCAGGGTAAGTTCTGGGGGGAATGAGCCCATGGAGGGGTCCTCTGCAGATGAGCCTTGGGTGGTCTCCATGTCACTGGAGTCTGCACCGGGGCAAAGGCCCTGGCATTACCTGCATGTGGACTCTGTGCCGAGTCTCAGGCCCTGTGACGCTCGGGGCCCCAAAGAAAAAACAAGGGTGAAATTCTGGTGCAAAACACAGGGGAGTCACTTCCCCCCACAATGTAAAACCTTGGTCATCCCACCCACCCAATGCAGCCCTTTTATCTACCCTGAGACTAGGATTTATCACTTCTGGTGTTTCCGGTCAACATGACCTGGAGAAACCAGGGACAGCCCCAGCCTCTGCAAAGCTTGCTTGTCTTCCCAGGTTTGCATTTCAGGGAGTGGGAACAACACCTGCCTGCACACGTCGCAGCATGAGCTATGTGGGGTCAGCCCCCTGCGAGGGCAGCACCGGGCGCGCTGCAGTTTCCAACCCCCTCGTGGCTCTTGGCATGGTGTATTTCTGAGGGAGGAGCTGGGGTGACCGGATACCCACAACTCACCTGCAGCCAGGTCCTCCCACCGTGAGCTTTCCCCTGGCTCCTGCTCAGCACAGCCCCCGAGCTCTCCCTGGCCTTGCTGGAGACAGCAGATTAAGTCCATGGTGGGACCTCGGTATCCTGTTTGGGGCAGAGGTTAAAGAGGGTTTGTGACCGGGCACTGCATGCAGCATAACCAAGCGGGATGCAATCAAGTCATGGATTCTCCTGGGGCCTTGGAGGAAACGGGAGGGTGGACATTTCGGGTGAAAGGGAAGGCAGTGCAGGGAGAAGCCTTCAACAGATGATGGTCCAGGACGTGAAGGTAGTGGAGGGATGGTCCTAGGAAACTAAGCACCAACCACTCAGAGGTATAAAAAACCCCCCAACAGTCACCAGGGACAGGGTGGAGATGCAGTGATCTGTGCTGGACTGCAAGGTAGAAAGATAAAAGCGTTTACTATTTTCAAGGTACCAAAATGGAGGGAGACTGGACATGCTTCTGGATGATTAACACTTACCTTATCAGTGTACTTCGAGGCAAAGCAGTGGCAATGACGTTTGTTCTCACTGAAGGTTTGACACCAGGGTCCTGCTCTACCTCTGGCTTGACCTGTGATGGGAAACCCCAGATCGTGACCTCCTGCCCCGGCTCTGCCCTGCGTGACACCCCTGACTGCCCCCACTCGGAGCAGCCTGGGGGTCATCCTTATGTCTGCAGCCCCGGCACAGGCTGCGGGGACGGGGCTGGCTCCACCCCACAGCTCCCCTCTCCCTAGCCTCACGGCCCTGAGCACGTGCAGCCCCCCAAAAAGGTCCCAGCTCCCTCCCCTTCACGCCTGCCCAGCCCCACAGATCCTACATGTGGCCAGCTCCCCCCATCATGGCTATGGGGCTGCACCTCTTCCTGCAGCTATGGTTTGTTGGGGTAGGTAGTTGCAGCTCCCCCTGCAAGCTTTGAGCATGGAGTTGTTGAATCCTGTTCCTATTAACGATAAAGCCGCCTCCCAACCCTCTGCTCTGTGCTGGATGGGGACTCAAGGACAGGACCCCAAAGGCACGGCCGTCCGAGCGAGCGCCCCATCCCTGAACCCAGTGGCACAGAGCAAACACTATCTGGTGTCAGCAGTGACCCGGCTCGTGGAGGAGTCACCAGCAACAGAGCATTTCCAACCACCACCAGCACTGCCCTTTACTGGAAATCTTGGGGAGAACTGGAGGAGACGGGCTATCCCTTGCAGTCACAAATGTTGAGCAAGAGGCAGAAGAGTATAAAATTGCTGCCACGCTTCGCTGCACTGGGGATCAAGCCCGAGAAATTTGCAACAACATGCAAGGGGTGTTTGCAGCCCCGAACCACAAAACCCTTGCAGAGGTGCTTGCAGCATTGCTGGGAACCCAGAAACATTAAAAAAGCCGTGTCTTGGACAGGTCTCGGTTCTGACAACTTGGATACAAGGGGGCTGCAGGCAGAGACGGTTTTCTACAGAGCTCAGATGCAGAGCACGGCATTGCTGAGGATGCGATGTAGAGGGACAACATTGTCTTCAGCAAAACTGACTGCAAACTCCAAGAAAGGCTTCTGGAAACCCCTCCCTCCCCGGGCACAGGCTGCGGATCTCTGCAGGGCCAAGGCGCTCGCACGTGCGAAGAGCTAGGTCTGCAGAAGCAAGCCCGCATGCAACGAGCAGCAGCAAAACTGCCAGAGCCCTTGGCTAACACCATGCAAGCCATCAGCGGAGCTTGCTCCCCGGGAGAGCAATCAAGAGCAATGCTTGCAGGTGTGGACACACAGACACACCCGGGGTCCTGCCCAGCTTTCCCCTTACAAACGCGGGGGAGTGCCCCAGCTTTGCAAACAACGCGCGAACCGCAGGGAGAGGCTCCACGGGCTGCAAAAGGAGCCAGGACCTACAGCGCAGCAAACACTGCAGCACAAGCGCGCGCTGTCCCGGCAGGCGTAGCCAAGGCCCTGCGAGGCCAAGTGGGCAGGAGGCCAGCTCGCGGGACCCCGGGGCATGTGGCCGTGCAAGCCTCACACCGGCGCCCGCAGCCCGCACGGCTCCCCCGGGCCCGATCCCTGCGCGGCACCGCCTCCCACCTGC
>NW_005843155.1:274994-279601 GCF_000455745.1 Alligator sinensis | reverse complement strand
GCCGAGCTGCCCCCGACACCGCACAGCTGCCCCCAGGGACGAGGTCCCACCCCAGAGACCTGGCGCCAGAGCCCGCGGCCAGGAGGGCAAGGGGCGGCGGGAAGGTGGCACGGCCGGCGGGAGCTCTGCCAGCGCGGGGTGGCCCCAGCACGGAGCAGGTCCTGGAGCCGGGGGTGCCAGAGACGAGCTCGGAGTGGAGAGCTGCACCGGGGCTGTGGGGGATCAGGCCTCTCCCACGTTTCACACTGATATTTCCTCCTTCGTTTCGTCCAGCTGCCGTCCCCTGAGTCTTCCCCATTCGTGCGACTCCTGGGGCTTCCCTGCGCAGCAGTGTCATGGCAGCGCGGTCTCCCTTTGCCTTCCCAGCGTCTTCATGTCATCTCCACTTCATTGTGCCGACAAATCCACTGCCAGCTGTTCCTGGGATTTGTGCTGATTTCCTCCCTCTCTCGCCTAGCGTGTCCCGTGCAATCACATTTACACTGCAGCGTGCTCGGCTCAGTGCTGGCGACATCCCCTTTCTCCCCCGTTGGAGATGCCCCGGCAGAAGGTGATGGAGTCGTCTCGGCCTCTGCTGCTCCCACGCGTGGATCCTGTGTTTCCTCGGCTCCTCCTCACCTCACGCACGTGCACGCGCTGCAACCCGGGTCCTTCGCACCAGGAGTCACTGCGCACGTCTGTCCACGTCCTTCCCCACAGCTTCATCTCCATAGACCACAGACTCGGGTTTCACTGGATTGACTCTCAATCACCCTGCCATTGTCCAGTGTTTTCTTGTCCTTTCAAACCCCTCTGCATGTCAGATAACCGTCACTGGGATAAGAAGAAGGGGATTTGACGTAGGGCCAAAGGAAAACCCGTTTTCCTTTCCAGAGAATCTCTAATACAGGGACCTTCCTTTTACAAGGGTAATTTGCTCTACTGGTGCTTTCTTTCCCCTCCATTCCCCGCAAAGGATTTCCTTAGGGAAGGCCTCCAAAGATTTTTCCAGCTCAGCAAAGACCACATGAACCATTTCTACATGATGGGCTTTCCCATGCTGTGAAATGTGTCTCCTTCAGCCGTCTTTTGTCCATATCCCTGACTTCCACCGCCGCAACGGAAAGAAACCTGCGGGTCTCGATAGACCATACAACGAACATGAGCCACCGACGCAATGCCGCAGCTGGCGAAGCAAACAAAACACTGGCATGCATCTACCGATGTGTCTCAAACAAGACTAAGGATGGCATCCTCCCGCTCTACCTGGCCTTGGTGAGGCCACATCTGGAGTACTGCATCCGGGTGTGAGCACCGCACTTCAGGAAGAAGGAGTGGAGAAGCTGGAGAGAGTCCAGGGTCTGGAATAGACTCCCCCCGGATGGGGTACAATCACCTACTCCAGATACCTTCAAAAAACACCTGGATGCTCACCTTGCCGGGCTCATCTGTCCCCAGCAGTCTTTCCTGCACAAGCACACGGGGGTTGGAAGTGATGATCTCAAGAGGGCCCTGCCAGCCCCTAATGTCTATGAATCTATGAACCATCCCTCTAAGACCCCTGCCCCAAACAGGAGACCGAGGTCCCACCCCTGACTTCATCTGCCGTCTCCAGCGAGGCCAGGGGGAGCTCAGGGGCTGTGTTGAGCAGGAGCCAGGGGAAAGCTCACGGCGGGAGGACCTGGCTGCAGGTGAGTTGTGCCTACCCTGTCCCCTGGCTCCCCTCTCAGCAATGCTCCTTGCCCCGAGTGACGGGGGGTGGGAACTGCAGAGCTGCCCGGTGCTGCCCTCGCAGGGGCTGACCCCACGTAGCTCATGCTGCGACGTGTGCAGGCGGGCGTTGTTCCCACTCCCCAAAATGCAAGCCTGTGGCGAGAAGTGACTTTCCCTTTCTGCTCCCCCTTGGTAGAGCTGTTAGGGGACATGTGAGTTTGCTCTCTTGATCGTTAGACACAGATCTGGTTTCCCTGGGGTACCGTGACCTTCGATTTCCATCCTCATCTAGCAATATAAGAGGTGATTTCCCATTTGAAGGTAGCCATACCTGTACATCACCCTCTCCCAGGGCATGCTGGGATTTGCAGCCCTCCATGGAAATCCACATGCTTGGCAGAAGCTCTGTGTAGCCAGATAAGAGAGAAACTGGGGCTATCCCTGGTTTCTCCCACTCAGGTTGACCTAAAATGCTGGAAGTGTTGAATCCTGGTCTACAGTGGTTCCCAATCCCACTAGCGATATGCAGAAAAGCTGTCAGGGGTGTGTGTTAACAGATTCATTATAATTAACTTTGTATGCCAAAATTTGCTGGTGGTACAAAGGGCAACGCTTAAGAGGTGAATGCTGGTGCACGTGCACCCGCTGAGCATGGCACTGCACCCCCTACAAAAAGGCACCGCCGACACAGTGCTATTTTAATTGCATTGTCAAGGGTCGGCGGCCGCCCACAGCCACCGCCGGCAGCATCATGCTCGGGGTGTGCACGTGCCCCCGTGTCGTGGGAGCTCCCCCGCTTACTGCTGCTGCGCTCCTACCACCACCGTGCCCCCCCAGCCGTCGGGGGAATGCGGCGTTCATGGGTGGTACTTAAGGTTGAACTAAAAAATGTGTTGGTGGTACTTTAAGATGTATCATTTTAAATGGGTGGAGTGCAATCTGTGAGAGTTTGGGAACCACTGGACTACATGAAATGGCTCCATGGGTCGGGTGGGATTCCCAAACTTTTTCGTTGTGGGGGGGAAGTAAATCCCCAGACTCTCCCCCTTCCTGTTTCATCTCTGGGGCCCTGGGTGTCACAGGGGATGAGACTCAGCACAGAGACCACGGGCAAGTGATGCCAAGGACTTTGTCCAGTGCAGACTCCAGTGACCTGGAGACCACCTGGGACTTGCCCACCAGGGAGGCAGCAAGGTGGAGGGGTGGGGGAAGCTGGGGTGTCACCCCTGCCGGGCCCTTCTGCAGTCCCATCTTCTTTCTGCAACCCCGATCCGTGGGTTGGGAACTGCCATATTACAAAAACAGCCCCAAATAAGCAACCGCTACATAAAAAATCTCCCAAAACTGCAAAACCCCCTAAACCGACAGTGCCGGGGTGGGGGGGATCACAGCATCTCCCCTGTGCGGGGTTGCACTTGCCTGGGTCACAGGATGGAAGAGCCGGGATTCAAGGGATTGTCAAAGGAAAGCCCCAGGCCAGCAATATCCTCCTGCACCCGGGGGGGGACTCCCCCTGCAGCCTTCTCCCTCCAGACTCCCCTGATTTGACCTGGAAAGGAAAAAATGTCCTTAAAAAAACAAAAAAAAAGGCTGAAAAGGAAAGTGAGAATCTGCATTGAAAGAACAGCCCAGCCCGGCTTTGGTTCCTAAACACCTCCCATTAGGAAGGGCTGTTTGCAGCTCCTGGCTGCCCCTGTCTCTCCAGGAAAGGAAGTGGCAGTTCAAGAAGAAAAAAAAAAAAGCTTTGAGTTTTTTATTTAAACTGCAGGGGTGTAGGTTGTAGCCGTGTTGGTCTAAGGATATAGGCAGACAAGGTTCCTTGGGTGAATGTGATATCTTTTATTAGACCAACCCAAGTGGTTGGAGAATTGTTATTAAGCAAGCTTTCGGGTTCAAAAACCCTTCGTCAGGCTAAGGAAGCTGCAGCAGTCGGTGTGTGCTCTTCCTGGATGGGGTGAAAAGTGAAGAAGCCAGGAGCTGGGCTGGGGAGTCAGGTGCCAGGCAGATTGTAATGTATCATAAATCCAATGTCTATGTTTAGTGCCTGATCTCTAGTATCCAGCAGGTTGATGAAATGGAGCTCGTAGGCTCGTCTCTGGGAAGTGTTGTGTAAGTTTCCCTTGAGGATCAGGACTGGGAGATTGGAGAGAGCGTGGCCCTCCTGTGAGAAATGTGCCCCCACCGGTAACTGGGTGTTTCTGTCTTTGATGGATGTCCGGTGTGCATTCATTCTGGTGTGCAGTTGTTGTCTGGTCTCTCCTACATATCTTCCATCAGGGCATTTGGTGCATTGGATGAGGTATATCACATTTCTGGAGGTGCAGCTGTACGATCCTGGGATGCTGATGGCTCTGTTGTGGGGGGTAGTAATAGTGGGGGTGGTGGAGATGTGGGGGCAGGTTTTGCATCTCTTGTCCTGGCACGGTCTGGATCCTTTTGGTGTGTTCTGGGCTTGAGGAAGTTTGCTTCTGGTGATGAGGTTGGCGAGGTTCGGTGCTTTTTGAAGGCTAGGATGGGTGGCTATGGGAAGATCTTTTTAAGAATAGGGTCTCTTTCTAATATGGGTTGCAATTGTTTGAGGGTTTTCCATACAGGTTCCAGGGAAGGGTGATAGGTCATCACCAGCGGTGTGCGATTTGTGGGTGTGTGTGGGGGGGTGCTCTGTACTGCAGCAGTTCCTCACGTGGTATCCCGGTGGCTCTTTCAAATGTGCATCTACCTCTCTGGAGGAGTGTCCTTGCTGGGTGAAAGCCTTTTTAAGATGGGTGAGGTAGCAATCCCGGGTGTGCTCTGTGGCGGGCCAGTAGGGGGCGCTCCTGCGTTGAGCCTCCCACCTCCCTGCGCCCGACCACCTTCCAGGCTCCGAGTGCCTCCCTGGGGTGCCTCCCGTCCGGCCGACCCCTTCCCTGGAGCAC
>NW_005843155.1:264871-267600 GCF_000455745.1 Alligator sinensis | reverse complement strand
TGGTTATGACCTATCACCCATCCCTTGAACCTGTACGGAAAATCCTCAAAAAATTGCAACCCATATTAGAAAAAGACCCTATTCTTAAAAAGATCTTCCCAGAGCCACCCATCCTAGCCTTCAGACAAGCACCGACCCTCGCCAACCTCATCACCAGAAGCAAACTTCCTCAAGCCCAGAACACACCAAAAGGATCCAGACCGTGCCAGGACAAGAGATGCAAAACCTGCCCCCACATCTCCACCACCCCCACTATTACTACACCCCACAGCAGAGCCATCAGCATCCCAGGATCATACAGCTGCACCTCCAGAAATGTGATATACCTCATCCAATGCACCAAATGCCCTGATGGAAGATATGTAGGGGAGACCAGACAACAACTGCACACCAGAATGAACGCACACCGGAAATCCATCAAAGACAGAAACACCCAATTACCGGTGGGGGCACATTTCTCACAGGAGGGCCACTCTCTCTCCAATCTCCCAGTCCTGATCCTCAAGGGAAACCTACACAACACTTCCCAGAGACGAGCCTATGAGCTCCATTTCATCAACCTGCTGGATACTAGAGATCAGGCACTAAACATAGACATTGGATTTATGATACATTACAATCTGCCTGGCACCTGACTCCCCCGCCCAGCCCAGCCCCTGGCTTCTTCATGTTTCACCCCATCCAGGAAGAGCACACACCGACTGCTGCAGCTTCCTTAGCCTGACGAAGGGTTTTTGAACCCGAAAGCTTGCTTAATAACTATTCTCCAACTATTTGGGCTGGTCTAATAAAAGATATCACATTCACCCAAGGAACCTTGTCTGCTTATTTAAACTGTAGCACTTTTAAAAGTAAATGTTTTTGTGCAGGGCAGGGAAGCAGCAGGGACATCCCTGGAGAAGGGACAGGTCGGTCCATGCGGTGCAGGAGCGGACGTCTCCCCAGGCCCGTATCACTCCTGTGCCCATGGGTCTCCCTTCCCCCCCAGCACCTCCTGCTCTCTCCACCCCGGGGAGCTGGCAAGAGGGGCAGGAGACAGCCAGGCACCCCTGGACTAGCCTATGGGATTGACACAACACTTTGTTTGATGAGTGACAGAAAGGCTCTATTTACTACAAGTATCCAAATTCAAGTCAAATGAGCCCAAACCAAAGCAAAGTCCAGTAATTAGCAACAAGGTGATGATTTCTCACCAAACAGATGACGAAGCAGCGGGCTGTTTCTCTTCAACTTCGAGCAAGCTGGACGCAGCACAGTTGGTGTCAGAGAGATTTCTCACTCGTGAAACGTGCGCCGTTAGCAGTTTTCACTTTGTTCTTAGACCCTTAGTCCAGCATCGTCAAAGCATCCGTTTAGTTGTAGAAATCAAGGAAGAGTCCCAAGCAGTAATCGAGAGGAAAATCCTGTTAATCAAACTGCTCATTGTTGGTTATCAGAAAGCTCCAGCTTGAATGAATGACCTTCCCCAGTGACAAGGGGTTATCAGTTCGGGACATCTCAAGAAACTGATTAACAACCAAGAAAAACCACGTGGTTTTGGGGAATGCCCTAGGAAAATCAAGGGAACCACTAGCCATAACAGAAGTAAATCAGAAACGTTTATCACCTATGGAGAATGACTCTTTCTGTACATAGCACGGGTTAATTGCAAAAGGAATATTTACCATACTATTTAATCAAGGATAGACGTTTCATACGGTTACACACCAGACAGCTAGGAGCTTGCTTGAAATCATCATGAATATAGAAAGCTAAGCTGGAAAGGATACTTCATTATTTCTTCTGAGATGGCCTGGCCGTGAACTTGCATCTTCTTGCATTATGTAGTTAGCACCAGTATTTTGTATTTTAACTTTTGTGAGTAGGCCCCAGCTCAGCATGACTTTCAGAGTTATCCATCTCCCACAACCTTCTTGCAGGCAAGCTACGGAAGCATGGGCTGGATGAATGGACTGCAAGGGGTATAGAAAACTGACTGGAGCATTGGGTAGTAATCAATGGCTCGGTGTCTAGTTTTCTAATATCTAACGCTTTCCCAAGTCTAGACCCTGGCTCATACGTTGTTTGAAAGTCAAAGTGGGAGAAGAAAAGCACAGAGCGAAGCTGCCTCTGGTTGAATGCTTGAGGCGTACGCAAATATTGTAGGCTTTTGACCTGTACTTGGTGCCACACTTTTTCAAAGTAGTGTCGCCACTTCCCAAGAGCTGCACTCATGCCCAGGACTTCACAGGTCAGGATCGCAAGGCTTTCCTCTGCTGGGGAGAGATTACAGGACGAGGCAGGGATTCAAATTGTGGCCTGGGCCCTGCCATTGGGAGAGCACCGCACCTGTTGTCGTGCTGGATGCATCCCTTTCTACCACGAGTGACAAGGCGGGGTCTGGATGAACTAGGACACAGGTAGAGGTGAAGGCCCATTTCAGCTATTCAGAGCCTCACTGGGTTTCCATCAACCCATAAAACTGGAGGTTTTGACGCAGTGAGCATCAAGTGAGCATCTAGTGTCTATCCCTCCTGGAGGGAATGCCATCATCCATCATTGTCATCATCAGCGGTCCCTCAGAGTCAAGGATGATGTCATCATCGAATCATAGAAGCAGGGTCGGAAGGGACCTTGTAGACCTTCAGGTCCGACCCTCTGCCTGGGCAGGAGGGAAACTGGGCTCAAGTGACCCCAGCCAGGTAGGCATCGAGCCGCTTCTTAAAGACCCCCAGGGTAGGAGCCAGCAC
>NW_005843155.1:259222-264053 GCF_000455745.1 Alligator sinensis | reverse complement strand
ATGCCACAGTCGCCTAGTTTATTAATTAGGATGGGGTGAGAGACGGTGTCAAAGGCCTTGCTGAAGTCCAGAAAGACTACATCCACCACGACACCTGCGTCCATGGCCTTTGTGACCTGATCATAAAAGGCAATCAGGTTGGTCTGACATGATCTCCCCCTAATAAATCCATGCTGATTGCCCCGAGCATCATTTCTGATGCCGGCCCATCACAAATGTGCTCCTTGATGATGATCTCAAAGAGTTTCCTCAGGATTGAGGTAAGACTGATGGGCCTATAGTTGCCCGGGTCCTCCCTCCTCCCTTTTTTAAAGATGGGGACCACATTGGCTATCTTCCAATCACCTGGCACCAGCACCACGAGCGCTCGTAAAGCCGTGCCAAGGGCCCTGCAATAACCCCTGCTAGCTCCCTCAACACCCTGGGGTGGAGAGCATCTGGACCTGCTGATTTGAACACGTCCAGCCCCTCCAGAAGCTCTCTAACCCGGTCCTCCTCAACCTTAGGTCTGGAGGCGTTCCCCTCGAGTCCGTCTTCAATCACGGTGGGGGAGTCCTGGTCCCTGTCTGCCAAGCTTGATGGATCCTCAGGTGACTCGGGAGCCCAATTCTGGATACACACATTCTTCGGCAATGAGGGCATGTTGTTGTGTGGGGGAGTGGGATTTGCAGCCCTGGGTTGGTCTTCTCCTTCCTCCGCCGCCGCCGTTCTGCATCAGTATTGAGTCATTGGGCCTCGAAGTGGTGCGTGCCTTGGTGGATCTGGTGATGCCACACCAAATGGTCAGCAGCTTCCTCCTCCCAGCCGTTGGTGTCAACACGTCTGTGCTTGAGGGCAACCTTGAGTGTGTCTTTGTACCGTTTCCTTTGGCCACCCTTTGAGCGTTAGTCAACAGAGAGCTGGGAAAAGAGAATCTGACAAGGGAGGCAGTTCTCGGACATCCGGACGCAGTTGGAGTTGATTTCTCAAGAGCAAGGCTTCAATGCTGGTGGACGTAGCTTCATGGAGGACGCTCGCACTGGTCCGGTGGTCCTCCCATTTGATCCCCAGGATTCGACGCAAGCACCAGTGGTGAAAGCTCTTGAAGGTCTATAATGTGGCATTGGTAGATGGTCCAGGTTTCATTGCAGTAGAGGAGGGTGGTCAGCACGACAGCCTTGTAAACCAGAACCTTCGTCAACTTCCGAAGGTCTCTATTTTCAAAGACACGTTGTCACAGCTTCAAGAGAAGGCAGCACTGGCACAGCTGACCCGGTGCTGGACTTCTTTATCGATGGTAGCCCATTGAGAGAGGTGGCTGCCGAGATACAGAAAGTGCTCTGTACTCCAGAGCCTCCCTGTCTATGTAGATAGCACGAGGGATGTTCAGCTGGGGAGAGTTGATGGAGAACCTTCGTCTTCGCGACGTCCAGGGACAGGCCAAGTCTCTTATACAAAGTGTTAAAGAGATCTAAGGTCGCTTGCACATCCTGTGCAGACTGAGCCATCATGCAGCAATCATCCACAAACTGAAGGTCGTGGAAGCTGTTGGTGATGAGTTTCGTTTTTGGCCGGAAATGCCGAAGATTGGAAAGCTTCTCACCCAGTCGATACCGGATACTGACACGGAATGGTAGATCATCTTGGATGAGGTGGACGATGATTGTCAGGTAGATGGTGAACAGGGTGGAAGCGATCATATAATGTAAATATAACCTTTCTGGGTCTTTCGGTGTCTTGGTGCCAAGCGGATATATGACCACTGTCTGGATGTGGAAGGCGTGGGTTTCAGATCTTCCACTCAGGACAGTGGCGGTCATATTGTCATGCAGGACCTTCAGCATGGTGACAAACTTCAGTGGGCAGCCAAGGCATTGGAGGATGGTCCACAGAGATTCACAATTTAAAGAATCGAATGCCTTGGTCAGGTCAATGAAGGAGAGGAACTGTTCTTGATTTTGCTCCCAACATTTTTCTTGAATCTTCCTGGCAGTGAAAACCATGCCCACAGTGCCCCGGGATGGTCGGAAGCCGCATTGGGTTTCCAGAAGGATCTCCTTGGTGATGGGACAAAGGCGGTTCAGGAGGATGTGGGTCAGGATCTTACCTGCAATGGACAGGAGGGAAATCCCCCTGTAGTTTCCACAGTCAGATTTGTCCCCCTTCCTGTAAATGGTCACAGTGGTCATGTTCTTGTGATCCCCAGGGATGTCCTCTTCATCCCAAAGGCAGAGGATAAACTGGTGGAGTCGTGATGTGAGCTGGAAGCTGCCAGCATGGTAGACCTCTGCAGGTATACCATCTGGCCCACAAGTTTTATTGGTTTTCATCTGTTGGATGGCCCACTTCAGCTCTCCGATGGTTGGTGGATCGCCAAGGGAATCCACTACAGGGCACTGCGGGACAGCTTGGAGGGTCTCATCTGATACGGTGGACTCCCGATGAAGGAGGAGTTCAAAATGCACCTTCCAATGCAGATGGATGGCATCATTGTCCTTGAGGAGCCAGGAGCCGTCCTATGATTGGAGGGGATTTTGTCCAATGGACCGGGGTCTGTAGGTTGCCTTGGTAGCCTGGAAGAAGTTACGCATGTCATGCTGGCCAGCGTAGCCCTGGATCCCATGTGCCTTCTCCACCCACCAGTTGTTCTTCATGTCACAGATGTGTTGCTGGACCTCAGCCTTCAGCTGGTAGTACACTGCCATCTTTCGCCGATGGCTTTGCCCGGCAATGAAGGATCATGGATCTGAGCATCATTGGCATCAAACCAGTCCTGATTCCATCGTGATGTGAACCCAATAGTCTGGGCACAGATGTCTTGGACAGTGGACTTGAGTTGTTCCCAGCGTGCCTGGATGGAGATGTCATCAGCAGTAGGGACTTGCTCCAGTGCACGGTACAACTGGGCCTGGAACTCCTCCCACTGTCCAGGGTCCTTCAGAGCTGTGACACTGAGCTGTCTCCGGGGGGCCTTCAGGGTCTTCTGGTGTCTTAGCGCCAAGCGGATGTTCATCACTGAGCGCACAAGTTGGTGGTCTATCCAACAGTCTTCAGATACCTTCATGGCCCTCGTGACAAGCACATCCCTCAGGTCCCTACCTCAGATGATGATGTAGTCCAGGAGGTGCCAGTACTCCAACATCGGATGCCTCCATGTGGTCTTGAGCCGGTCTTTCTGGTGGAGGATGGTGTTCGTCATAATCAGGCCATGTTGGGCATATTTGGTCAAGAGCAGGATACCGTTGGCATTGGCCTTCCCCACACCATTCTTGCCGATAGTTCCACTCCAGATTTCGTGGTCACATCCAACCCAGGCATTGAAGTCCCCCAGGAGGATAACTTTGTCATCCCTGGGGATGTTGAGATCAAAAGTAGAACCATTCCTTGACTTCCTCATCGGAGTCCAGAGCTGCAGCGTATGCGCTGATGACAGTGGCACGTTGGTTTTGGCTGAGGTGCAGGCGAAGGGTCATCAGCCCTTCATTGACACCCAAAGGGAGTTCAGGGAGCACATCAGCGATCTTGTTCCTGATGGCAAAACCAACTCCGTGAATACGGGGTCACGGTCTGGTTTCCCTTTCCAGACGGTATACCCTCTGCTGACCTTCCTCAGCTGTCCCTCCCCGGTGAGCCAGGTTTTGCTGATAGATAGATAGATAGATAGATCTATTTGAATATAATAAAGGGCTTAGTCTGTGTGTCTGTCTGTCCCTAATGCTTTTAATTAAGTGCGTATGCGCCACTGAGAGGGCCAGCAGTGATTGGCTGGGCAGGCTCCACCTCCTCAGGCAGGGAGATGGAGGTGGAGGGAGCTGTTAGGGTTTAATATTTACTTGCTCCTGGATGCCTGTCAAAGCTGACAGGAGCCAGGGGCAGTAGGACCCAGGGGGAGCTCTCAGAATGACTGAGCAGCCCAGCCCTGCCCACCCCCAGCCATTCTCTGCTTCCTGCCCCCGCCCTGCTCTGGCACCAGATGGCTCCCAGTTGCATTGCTGGACTGGGAAGTGGGAAGCTGTGCTGGTACATAAGTACGTGTGTGTGTAGGCAGGGACAGAGCGTGCGGGGGGATGCTTGTGCAGGCAGGGGCAGAGTGTGTGGGTGTGTGCGCGCGCAGGTGCGGACCTGCATGAGGACACATGTGTGCAATCACACACACACGTGTATGCACACATGGTAAAATACAGACCACAATAATACAAGAAACCCACGGACCAACCTACCTATCTGCACAAAACCATCAATCACCCTAAACACACCGAGAAACCTATGATATCCAGCCAAGCCCTCAGGTACCACTGGATTTGCACTGAGGAGAACACCTGAGATTGCTGCCCCATAAATGTCAAAAAAGCTTTCACCCAACAAGGACACTCCTCCAGAGAGAGAGATTGCACTTTTGAGAGAGCCACTGGGACACTACGTGAAGAATTGCTGCAGTACAGAAGCAAAACCCCCAGGAATCGCACACCGCTGGTTATGACGTATCACCCTGCCTGGAACCTATCTGGAAAATCCTCAACCAATTGCAACCCATGCTAGAAGAAGACCCAGTTCATAAAGAGATCTTCCCAGACCCACCCATCCTAGCCTTCAAACATGCACTGAACCTCGCTAACCTCATCACCAGAAGCAAACTCCCTGCCGCCCAAAACACACCGAATGGATCCAAACCGTGCTACAAGAAATGTAAAACCTGCCAACGGATCTCCACCTCCCCTGTTGCACTTAGAAACCAATTTTTTAAACTTAGTGCTCTAAGAAGTGACACAACACTCGGTTGATGAATAGCAGAAAGGCTTCTTTAGTAACTACTAACAAGCTACAAAACTAAATGACAGAAACAGACTCTTTC
>NW_005843155.1:255071-259207 GCF_000455745.1 Alligator sinensis | reverse complement strand
TCTTTCCCAATATAAAATGAGCCCCTTTATTATCATAGCTGCAAAGAGATCTTTACCCAATGCAGGCAGGGAGCAGGTCTCGTACAACCTCCCAGCGGGGATCCTTCGCTTGTGGGCTGGGCGGCAGGACAGCTTCTTGGTCTTCCCTGGACTGCACACACCTTGCTGGCAGTTCTGTCTTGCTTTATACTGTTTAATTGTATAGCTTCAAAGCATTTCTCTGTGATTGTTGGCTGATTAAATGCTGAGCAAAACAGGGGGGAAAAGGGTGACCATGGCATTGCAATTGTTAAACTGCCTGGCTCCTGTTTTTGGATCAGTCCAGGCGTGAAGACTTTGCAGCCTTTGCAGTTACAGGTGATGGGTCTGAGAGGTTAACAGGATGCTTAGAGGTATTACCTGTCTTTGGGTATTTGTTTATCAATGGGGCAAATTTGGTTGAGACATAGACACTGGATGCCTGTTTTGAGGAATGTGAGCAGGTCACGTACAGGACATCTTTCCTGTATTCAGTGCATCTTTTACAGGTTTTGTTTGAAATGCACATTTAGTCTTTTGTTTTCTTTAGTAGCTAGTTCAGTTGAAATGCATATGTAGTTACCTTGCCTTCACTGGCTCAGCCTTTCCTTTGGCTTTCTTAGCTTGCAAAGACATGTGTGATGAGCATGTCAGGTCTCTGTTAACAATTTTAACCATCATTTTAATTATTTTATGGCATGACTTGGAATTGGGTATTGCAAGCACTCCGCTGTTTCAACACTTAATGGGTTGCAAGCCATTAGCAGAGTTTGATTTTCTTGTGGCAGTCTTGCCCCAGCCACTGACTTCATTTTTGTGCAAGACACTTTCCAAGCTTGCACGGGTTTCATATGCAGCACCCCCACAATCACTACACCCTACACAAGAACCAGCACCATTCCTGGATCCTACAGCTGCACCTCCAGAAATGTGATATATCTCATCCAATGCACCAAATGCCCTGATGGATAATACGTAGGAGAGACCAAACAGCACCTGCGCACCAGAATGAACGCACACTGGAAATCTACCAAAGACAAGAATATCCAAATACCTGTGGGGGCACATTTCTCACAAGACAACCACTCTCTCTCCAGTCTCTTGGTTCTCATCCCCAAAGGGAATTTACAAAACACCTTTCATTGATGAGCCTACGAACTTCACCAGTCTACTGGATACAACAAAGCATGGACTAAATTTAGACATTGGACTTATGACACATTATAACCTGCCTGACATCTGACTCCCCAGTACCTCTCCGCTATTTACCAGCTACGTTCATCCCCCCCACTCCCACCCCCGGTTACCTGTCTCTCACCCACCGACTCCTCAACTTATCTTCACTGATAGGCTTTCTTGCATGCAGACCAGTCTCTGGCTTCTTTACTATTCAGTCCATCCAGGAAGAGCACAACCCAACTGCAGATGCTTCCTCAGCCTGATGAAGGGTATTTATACCCAAAAGCTTGCAAAGAAGAATTTTTCCAGCTATTTGAGTTGGTCTCATGATTTCTGGCACGGTGGAGCTGGCAATACTGACCATGCAACTGCCTCAACAAGGCTTCACCATCACACACCAGCCTGGCCAGAGATTTCCCCACCACCACCTCACATGCACACCAGTCTCGGGGCCAGGGCACGACCACCTGCGGTTGCTGGACAAGCTGGTTGCTTTGGAGAAGGCCCTGAAAGGCTGGAAGCCCAGGGAGGAGCAGCCTTCTCACGGTGCTGCCTCCTCTGCTCCAACAGAGCTGGGGGACAGTCCACCGCGTGGAAATACATAGGTCCTGCTCCCATTGAAAGCGAGGGGTGCGAGGTACCGCAGTACCTTGAAAGCTTTGCATTCAGACCTCTCCCAGGCAGGTCTATACAGCCACATGCCCCTCTTGCGGAGGGACTCTCCATCAGAGCACAGTGCAGCAGTCCAGGCTTGCAACTCCCCTCCGCCATGGCAGGGGTTTGCACCCACCTGGGCTGGGCTGCCTTTTACCGCTGCGGAGGTCAAGCCGAGATATTGAGGTGATTGATGGGGCCCACCTAGGAGGAGAGAGGAGCAAGGGGCCAGGCGTTGCATTGACCGCGTGGTGCAGATCCAATAACCGTCTGAGCAGGGGCTGGGAACTGGGTTAGCAAAGGCACCGCAGGGCTGAAGGAGCATCTCAGGCAGCTGGGGAGTGTTTCCTGCACTCAGCAAGGGGAGGAGCACCCCCTGCCCAGGCAGGATCTAGCACAGGATCATGCCGGGGGATTCCTATCTGGAGCACGAGTCTGGAGGATGGGCATTAAGGAGGAGCTCATTGGGTAACCCCCTTGCTCGATAAAACCCAGGGCTCTTCTGTAATCTGCAACCAGTCGTGTGAGACCTTCCTAGGGATGAGGGAGGTTCGGATCTGTTTGTCCTGTCGCCACCGGGGCAGACCCCAGTGACCCAGATGAAGCTGGAAGTGAAGCGGAAAAGCCTCCTGGCCCTGCCAGCTGCCCTCAGAGCCCGCTCCGTCACACCCTCTCCCCCTCCATGGTGGGGGGTCGAAAAGGGCCCAATTTGCCCCCCACATTGGTATTAGCTGAGCTCACCAGGCAGCTCAGCATGCCTTCAGGGGAGGGAAAAAGCTCCTCTGGGGCTGGGGACATCACACAGATCCTGATCCAAAGCTGCAGAGAGGTGTGCGGGTTGACATTTATTTATTAATTCAGTTTGTGTCTTGGGCCAAATTGGCCAAATCAGTTCCCAGTTCTATCAATGGAGCAGAGTTCAGCTATTCCAGTCTGTGTGGCGCTACCACCAGCAAGTCTCCTCCCTCCCAGACGTTTCATCCTGGGGCTTCAGGAATTTTTAAGTCCACGATGGCAGGCATCCTACATGCCAGTCCCAAGCCCGGAGGTCACGGGGTTCAGATGCCCCCAAGTCTCGCTTGCCCTTAGCCAAAAGGCGGAAAGTGCAAGCTAGAGAGAAATCACCCACCTGCATGAAATAATGTCTGTAACCCAGAGCCTCCCATCTGGAGGCTGTAGCAGACTCTCGTAGGGGGGCCTGCCCAGTGGGCAAAGGACAGGTCTCCACCCTCAACCCTCCTGAACATCTAGTCCTCCTCTGGGCCTCTGCTCCCCATATTTGCAGACTGTTTTCCTCCACAATTTGTTTCAATGGTCTATAGGTTTTGTCCATTCCCTCCACTTCTCCCCCCATTTTTTAACTCCTGCCTGTATAAGACAGTTGAAATCTCCCAGAAATGCACTGGGTTAGGATCCTGGGGAGCTCACTGCAAGTGTATTCGATGCCCCATAGCGGGCTTCCCTTTCTGACAGGTTACCAAAAACTGTCTCTGTAAAATCCTCCTGCTCACCACCTCCGCCTTTCCAATTGCAATCCATGGCTCTCGTGCCAGGACCACCGTCCCAGATGCCAGCGGGGTGGAGAGAGGGCTCCTCACGTGAGCCAAGTCAGCAACAAACCCGACACAGGCCACGTGGGATGTGAAACAGGGCTCTAAACAACCACCTCCAACTTCACTTGCTCAGCAGCCCTTTGGGTCTCTGCAAACTGAACCCAGGGGAGAGGAATTAAAAGGACACATCTATGGGCTTTATCCCTCCTGGTGGGAATGCCATCGTCCATATGGGAATTGCAGCCCTACATGGCTGTGGCCATGGGGGAAAGCAGAGGCCTGACCTCATCAGCAGGTTCCCAGTGGGACGTTCCCATGCTTCCAGTCACTTGCCGGAGCTGCTGTGGGAATGAACAACTCATTTGGCCTTTCTCTTTGCAGAAAGGGAGGCTGGCCACATCCCTACACAGGGCCTGATCCATTTTGGTTAGTTGTAGCCTTGGTGGACTTAAGCCCCATCCTGTGCTAATATTCAACCCTGCTCAGGGCCCCGAACACAGGTGTTCATGAAGCTATGTCTGTACCACACCATCCTCGTCTCTATTAGACTATGTCACAAAACCAGTGTGAGCGCCTTTGAGGAGCCTCTGGACTCAGGGCTAGTGAAGACGCAACCGAGGTTCACTCAAAAGTCACCAGGTTATTTTCTTAAACACTGTAATACGGGGAAAGTGGGGGTGGTTTTATGCACTGGCAGAGGGGACGATGATGGGGAAGAGGAATGAAAGAGTG
>NW_005843155.1:248916-250163 GCF_000455745.1 Alligator sinensis | reverse complement strand
CCCCAACTCTTCCCTGCGCCCCTGGCTGCTCCGGGCTCTGCCCCAGCTGCGCTCCCACCCCCAGCTGCCCCTGGGGCCCTGCTCACCTCCAGGCTCTCCCTCGCCTGCCCCTTCTGCCCTGGGCCCGGCTCCGGGGGCAGGCAGCCCCTCTCTCCCAGGCTCCCTGGCCAAGTCCTCTGCAGCTCCAGGCGCACGGGCCCTTCCTCACCAGCCTGCTGCTCGGCTCTGCTCCGGGTCCCGGCACCTGCGCGGGGGCAAGAGCGGGCGCAGGTCAGCCCTGGCGCTGCGGCCGGGGACAGCCCTGCTGGGCTCCTGCCCTGGCCTGGCACCAAGGCAGCCACAGGCCTCAGCGCGGGGGACGTGGGGGACAAGGACGACTCCGAGCCCCACGGCTCTTGCTAGCGGACCTCCACAGGCACGGACTGGGGACGAGCCCCCGGGACTCTGTCCCAGCGCGGGGTGGGATCACAGCACCGCGGCACACACATCGCTCCCGGGGAGAGGAGCTGCAGGGACCCTGGGGCTGCGTCACATCCAGCTTGTACGGGCAGGGGACGGGAAATGCACGGGCAGTGGCATGGACAGGGCGGCCAGGGCCACGGGGCGGACAGGAACAGCCGACCTGTGGCAGGTCGGCCAACTCCTCCACGGACGCACGGTGCTGCTGCTGCTGCAAAGGGTCGAGCCACCGCTCGCTCCCAGCCCCGGGCAAGGGCCTGCTCTGGGGCACCAGCCTGAGGGGCTTTCGTCTGCCCACGGCTCCCAGGTCTCTGCTCTGGGTGGTCGGCAGCAGCACAGAGGCCTGGCGTGAGCTGGACTGGACCCGGCAGACGTCCCTGGGGAATCTCGTGTCCCAACACCCGCCCCAGCCCCTGCGCGGACATACAGCACTGCCGGGGCACGAGAAAGGGGGCGGGGGGCACTGACGGTGGGAACGTGGATTAGACCCTTGATTGTTCCCGTGGCAGCACGACGAGCCCCCGGGACAAAGCCTGTGTGCCGGGGGCTGCACACACACCACGAGAAAGAGCAGGGCCAGCCTGGGAGCTGCCACCACACAGACCACAGCTCTGGGCCACCCAGCCACGGGCTTACAAGTACTGCAGCCCTGTCACAGCCAGGGTAGACACTTGGGCCGCTCCCCCCGCACGTGGGACAGTCCCTGAGACCCCCCAGCCCCCTGCCCTGGCCGGCGTCTGCCCCGTACCTGACTGCTGCTCGCGCGGGGGCTCCTCTCCGCGGACACG
>NW_005843155.1:246760-248805 GCF_000455745.1 Alligator sinensis | reverse complement strand
GTGCCCCGCGGGGCGGCGCCGTGTGTGAGCACGTCTCCTGCGCCGTCGCGCTGCCTGGACCGGGGACCAGATCCGCGCGTCACTGGGGGCTGGGAGGGGGAGACGGGCTGGGGGGGAACAACCCCCAGGTGCGCGGAGGTGGGGACGGCAGCACGGGGCATCAGGGGGAAACGCTGCACTGTGGGGCCTCTCGCCTGCTGCCTGCCCCAGCTAACAGCCCTGGGCCAAGGCCTGGCTATGGCGCAGGTCTCCACGCCACGTCCCCACTCCCAGCTCTGCATCTCCTGGGTCAGGGCGGCCACGAAGTGCTCTGGCACCCTGAGCCCCAGGACCTGCTCCGTGCTGGGGCCACCCCGCGCTGGCAGAGTTCCCGCCGGCCATGCCACCCTCCCGGCAGCGGGCTCTGGCACCAGGTCTCTGGGGTGGGACCTCGTCCCCGAGGGCAGCTGTGTGGTGTCGGGGGCAGCTTGTCTTCACCTCCTGCCCCGGCTCCTCCAGGGCTGCTGCTTTCCCTGCCCTCGGGGATGCCCCTGGTCCTGGCGTGCTTGTCACCAGGCCTGTCCTGCCCCCTCCGCTCCTGCCTGGAGACCTCGGGGGTCCTGCTCCTGCATCTCCACCTCCGGCTTCACCTGTGACGGGAGACCCCAGACCATGACCCCTGGGCCCCGGCTCTGCCCTGCCCGACACCCCCAATTGCCCCCCGCTCAGAGCACCCTAGGGGTGTCCTTGCCTCCCTCCCCGCGACACAGCTGCCCCCTCCCAGCCTCACGCCCTCCCCCGGCGCCCCCTGCTCTGCGGGAGCTGCAGCCCCTGCAAGGACCCTATTTCGTGTCCCAAGTGCAAGCTGCCACATCACTTCCCCACCCGCGGGGATCATCCACCCGAGGAGCACATGCAGCCCCCCTGGCCGGGCTCCACTGCCAGCTCCCGGGGGTCTCCCGTTTGCACCGCCCTGGTGCATTGCGGACATCCACCCACTGCATCCCCGCTGCCCCGGCCCCCCGGCCGGTGCCCCGCACTCCCGACCTGCAGCCCGCATTCACGGTGCAAAAGTCTCGCGAGAACGAGGACACCCCGAGGCTGCTCTGAGCGGGGGGGGGGCAGTCAGGCAAGGGCAGGGCAGGGCAGGGCAGAGGGACATGGTCTCCCCGCACAGGTGAAGCCGGAGGAGGACCCTGGAGGTCCCCAGGCAGGACGGGAGGGAGCAGGACGGTCCGGGTTATCACCCAGGCCCAGATCTGGTGTGAGCATCCCGAGGGGGCCTGCAGCAGGGCAGGGAAAGCAGCAGCCCTGGGAGCAGCCGGGCCAGCGCCAGGAGAGCTGGGGCAGCAGGAGACTCCAGCCCCCTCTGAAGCCCAGCTGCCCCCAACACCACACAGCTGCCCCCGGGACGACCTGCCCACCCCAGAGACCCACACCTGTGGGGCTGTTTCTGCAGCTCTGCCAGGGCTGGGCCGCAGCACCCAGCAGAGAGCAGGTCCTGGGGCTGGGGGTGCTGGAGCAATTCGTGGCCGTCCTGGCCCAGGAGATACGGAGCTGGGAGTGGGGACGTGGCGTGGAGACCGGCACCGGGTCCGTGGCCTGGCCCAGGGGTGTCAGCTGGGGCGGGCAGCAGGCGAGAAGGCCCAGGGTGCAGCATTTCCCCCGATCCCCCGTGCTGCCGTCCCCATCTCCATGCATGTGTTCCCTCCCCACCCAGCCCCCATCGTGGCCGTCCTGGCCCAGGAGATACGGAGCTGGGAGTGGGGACGTGGCGTGGAGACCGGCACCGGGTCCGTGGCCTGGCCCAGGGGTGTCAGCTGGGGCGGGCAGCAGGCGAGAAGGCCCAGGGTGCAGCATTTCCCCCGATCCCCCGTGCTGCCGTCCCCATCTCCATGCATGTGTTCCCTCCCCACCCAGCCCCCAGTGACGCGTGGATCTGGTCCCCGGTCCAGGCAGCGCGACGGCGCAGGAGACGTGCTCACACACGGCGCAGCCCCGCGGGGCACTGCAGGGACCGGCCGAGTACCGGCTGCAGGAGCCGCAGGGCCGGGGCGCGGGCCAGG
>NW_005843155.1:245463-245907 GCF_000455745.1 Alligator sinensis | reverse complement strand
GTGGGGGGGGGAGCGGAGAGACGTGGAGAGCGACAAACCTCTGGTGACGGAGGTGCAGACACACCAAGCTGGCACGAGCCGGAGCTCGCTGCCAGGTGCTGATGTGCAGGGGTGCTGGCACGGGAAGGCCCAAGCAGAGTCCGTGGGGCCAGGGCTCCCTGCCTCGAACCCTCGATCCGTGCTGCCTGGGCTGCCTCCGCGGAGCAAGGAAATAGCAGGGGATGAGCTGGGCCAGGGCAGACACATGAACTCCTGTCTCCACGGCTGCATCCACATCCTCTCAGTGATTCAGAGTTTTACACCCCTGCCTGTCAGGGCCAGGCTGGGACACAGCTGTAGTGCCGAGTGATTGCAGACAGGGCTGGGGGGCTGGGAGCAGCTGGCCCAGGGGACACCGATGGTGCAACGCTTGTGCCCGCAGCTCCCGGCGGGGTTCGAGGCCGT
>NW_005843155.1:238740-245446 GCF_000455745.1 Alligator sinensis | reverse complement strand
GAGGCCGTGGCAGTGTATTTCACGCGGGAGGAGTGGGAGCTGCTGGACGATGAAGGCAAGGAGCTTTACCGGGACCAGATGCTGAGGAATTACCAAGCCCTCGTTTCCCTGGGTAAGGCTCTGCTCCTGGCTTCTCCCTGCGGCCATGTGAGCGCCCACGTTTCTTGTCTTCTCCCTGGTTTTCAACAGAGTTATGGCTGGGGTTTGAAATTCAGGTCCTTCCCACTGCTTAGTGGGTGGTGAAGCCTCTCACATTTTATATCGATATATCCAAAATTCAAAGTCTTACCAAATGCCTTGCCCCTGTAAAATCCTCCCGCTCAACATCTCTACTCCCTTTCCAATTCTACTCTATGGCTCCTGTGCCACAGCCACTCCCCAGATGCCCTACTTGCATTAGTGCGAGGCCACCGTGAAGGTCCCCAGGTCCACCTCTCCTCAAAGCAAGCGTAATCTCCCCGGTATACCACACTCCTGGAGGCATGCATGTACCTGTACTAGAGCCAGGAACTCCTCTGCTCGTGCCCACTTACCTGTGCCTAGAGTACTCTTGACACCGACCTTTGCAAGGACCAATGTGACCATCAGCAACTGTTTTGCAAAGGGACACTTCATCATTTTCCCTTCGTGCTTTCCTTTCCCTCCCCTGAGGGCTGTCATGATGACACCTCCTTGCATCCTTGGCCTGAATTTTCTGGTTGGGGGTCCTCTACAGAGGAAGTCTGCGTCCTCCTGCCCCGTCTCTGATCCTCCAGTTCTCTGCCTTTTCGTATTTTTCTACTCCTCCTCCACCTTTCCTGTGTTTTTCAGTCCTCCGTTTTTCTTTTCTGCACTTTCAGCCAGGTGCCCTATCCCCTCGTTTTTCCTATTCTTCCATGATACCTCACCTTTCTCCCTACTCTTGGGAGTACTAATCTCCCCTTGTTCCACTTCATCCTACATCCCCTCTTCGTTCAACAACCCCTCTGACAAGGACCCCCCCAAATTTCTCCCCAGCTCTGCTACAGGGTCTCCACTACCACCTTGACACACTACCACGAGTCCTACAGTTAAACTTTCAGTGAGAAGAAACTCCTTTCCACTCCTTTGCCTGGAATTACACTGCTAAGAGAAGTGTTACCCAGCCAGAGGGTAATGTCTCTCCATCTCAGTACCTTGAAAATAATAAAAGCTTTGTCTTTCTTCCTTGTAGCACAGCGCAGATCACTGCGTCTGTCCCTGGAGACTGTTGTTTCACAGCCTTTTATATCTCCAAGTTTTTGGTGCTGTTTTTTCCCTAGGACCATCCCTCCACTACCTAGGTGGCACAGACCATCATCTGTTGAAGGCTTCTCCCTGCAGCGCCTTCCCTTTCAACCAAAATTCCCATCCTTCCTTTTCCTTCAAGGCCCAGGAGAATCCATGAGTTGATTGCATCCCGCTTGGTTTTTCTGCATGCAGTGCTCGGTCACAAACCCTCTTTAACTCCTGCCCCAAACAGGATATCGAGGTCCAACCCCTGACTTAATCTGCCATCTCCAGCAAGGCCAGGGGGAGCTCTGGGGCTGTGCTGGGCAGGAGCGAGGGGAAAGCTCACGGCGGGAGGACCTGGCTGCAGGTGAGTTGTGGCGATCCCATCCCCTGGCTCCCCTCCCAGCAATGCTCCTTGCCCCGAGTGACGGGGGTTGGAAACTGCAGAGCTGCCCGGTGCTGCCCTCGCAGGGGCTGACCCCACGTAGCTCATGCTGGGATGTGTGCAGGCGGGTGTTGTTCCCACTCCCCAGAAGTGAAAGCTTTGGAGACAAGCAACTGCACATTTGTTGTCGTTGTCTTCAGGCACAGATCTGGTTTCCCGATGGATATCAGGACCTTTGATTTCCATCCTCAGTCAGCGATGTATTTCATAGACATTCGGGCTGGAAGGGACCTTGGAAGATCATCAAGTCCAGCCCGCGCCCCAGGGGCAGGAAGTCAGCTGGGGTCAAAGGATCCCAGCAAGATAAACGTCCAGATGTCTCCTCAAGGAGTGCAGAGTAGGTGCTTGCAGCACTTCTGGAGCGAGCCTATTCCAGACCTTGGGGCTCAGACAGTAAAGAAGTTTTTCCTTATGTCCAGCCTAAAACAGTCCTGGAGGAGTTTGTGACTGCTGGACCTTGTCTGGGTGCTCTGGTGAACAGGCATCCCCCAGATTGGTGGCTCATGTTCATCTTGTGGTCGATCATGACCCCCAAGTCTCTTTGGGCCATGGTGCTAGTGATGCTGAGCCTATAAACGTGCTGCAGGGCATTTTTTCCAAGGTGCAGCACCTTGCATTTCTCAGTATTGAATATCATCAGGTTTGTGTCTGCCCACTTACTAAGCTTATCCAAGTCCGCCTGGATCACCGGTCTATCCTCAGGTGTGGATGCTGTACCCCAAAGTTTAGTGTCACCGGCAAACTTGGCCAGTCTGCTTCTGACACCAGTGTCTGCATCATTCATGAAGATGTTAAAGAGAACAGGTCCCCTTGGGGGATCCCACTGGTCACCGTGCACCACAATGATTCATTTCTGTCGACTACCGCTCTCTGGGTCCGGCCTCGGAGCCAATTCTCCACACATCGGACTGTGATGTAGCCAAGGCCACAGTTGGCTGATTTTTCCTTGAGGTGATCATGGGACACCAGATCCAAATCTTTTTTAAAGTCCAGATATATGATGTCAATCTCTTCTCCCTTGTCCAGGTGATACATCACCTGGTCATAGAAGGAGATGAGATTGGTCAAGCAAGACCTACCCATGACAAACCCGTGCTGGCTGTCCCATCAGCCAGCTCGTCAAGAATGGTCTCTTTGATCATTTTTTTCCAGAATTTTTCCCGGCATTGAGGTCAAGCTGATTGGCCTGTAGTTCCCCGGATCTACTTTTGTCCCTTTCTTGAAGATGGGCACCACATTGGCCTTCTTCCACTCTTCAGGTACTTCACCTGAGTGTCAGGAGCATTCAGATATCTTTGCCCATGGCTGGGGTATCACGCCTGCCAGCTCCTTGAGTGCTCTGGGGTGCAGTCTGTCAGGACCCGCTGACTTGAACGTGGCCAGCCTTTCAAGGTGTTTCTTTACATGGTCTACACCGATGTAAGAGTCGATTGCTGAGCCCAAAGTAGCCACACCTGTACACCACCCTGTCCCGGGGCATGATGGGATTTGCAATCCCCCATGGAAATCTGCATGGTTGGCAGAAGCTCTGTGCAGCCAGTATTGGTGGATCAGAGAGAGCCTGGGGCTGTCCCTGGTTTCTCCTGGTCCAAATGACCGGGAACACCAGAAGTGTTGAATGCTGGTTTCAGGCTACATGAAATGGCTCCATTGTGGGGGTGGGATTCCCAAGCTTTCACGTTGTGGTGGGGGAAGTAAATCCCCCGTGGTTTGCACCAGACTCTCCCTCTTGCAGTTTCATCTTTTGGGCCCTGAGTGTCACAGGGCCTGAGACTCGGCACAGAGTCCACATGCAGGTGATGCCAAGGGCTTTATCCTGGTGCAGACTCCGGTGATGTGGAGGCCACCTGGGACGTGTCAGCAGAGGACCCCTCCGTGGCTCATTCCCTGCCCCAGAACTTTCCCTGCAAGCAGGCAGGAAGCACAGCCCTGCTGCTTTCCCAAAAGTGAGCCATCTCTTTAAGTCCTGTCCTCCCAAAACATTTCTTGTATGAATGAGGGTTGAAACCCACTGGCTTTTTCTACCTAACTAACAAGAGCAGCCTTCGTGTGAAGCACTGAAACAGGTGGGCCAGTGCACACCTGTACAACAAACCCCCAAATCCAGCGTGAGGCTGTTCACCCTTGTACCCAGATGCTGCTCTCAGCACTGCGGAGATCGAGGCGAGCGCTGGAGAGCAGTCTCACCAATGCCCTTCGGCATCTGGAGCATGTCCACACAGTCAGGGGCAGGGCTCGGCATCATCTCCCCCTGGACCCACCAGTGCTGTGGGACAGAGCAGCCCTTAGAGAGCCTCTTTCCTCCTTTAAGCAGATGCCTCTGGTCTGCTCCTGCACCCCTTAGAGCATGAAGTGATTCCAGCAATGCAGGGACTAACATGTAGTTTCTCCTCCCCCCGCAGCAGGTGCCTGGCTGCCTTCCCGAGCTGAGCAGCAGCCTTCTGCAAACCTGGAGCCCCCACAGACTTGCCCAGGGAGTCAGGCTGAGATGGACGCCCTGAGACCAGAGGATTCCCAGTGGCACCAGAGTGAGGGGAGGCCCCAAAAGCAGAAGGAGCCCTGCCCCCAGCACAGGAAAACCTTAAACTGCCCTAGGGCTTTGCACAAGATGAGGCCGTCTGGGGAGAAGCCCCACATGTGCGCAGAGTGCGGGAAGAGCTTCCCCTGCCTCTCGACCCTGAGCGCTCACCGCAAGGTGCATTGTGGAAACACCCCTCACTGCTTCACCCAGCGTGGGAAGAGCCTGGTGTGCAGCTCGCGCTGTGTCCCGTGTGGTAAGCCCTTCAGCCATTTCTCCTCCCTGGCTCAGCACTGGCGCGTCCATTTGGGCAGGAAGGTGCACCGCTGCACCGAGTGCAGGAAGAGCTTTGCCACCCCACAAGACCTGTCCCAGCACCAGTGTGTGCAGAGCGGGCAGCAGCCACACCGCTGCACCGAGTGTGGAAAGAGCTTCAGGCAGCCCTCCAACCTGGCCAGGCACCAGCGCATGCATGCAGGGGAGAAGCCACATCAGTGCTCGGTGTGTGGGAAGAGATTCACCAGATCCAGGTCCATGGCCGAGCACCACCGTATCCACACAGGGGAGAAGCCGCATCAGTGCTCGGTGTGCGGGAAAAGATTCAGCAGATCCAGCTCCATGGCCCGGCACCAGCATGTCCACACACGAGAGAAGCCACATCGGTGCTCGGTGTGTGGGAAGAGATTCGGGAGTTCTGGCTGTATGGCCCGACACCAGGTCAGCCACACTGGGGAGAAGCCACATCAGTGCCCCAAGTGTGGGAAGAGATTCGCCCAGTCTAGGTCCCTGGCCATGCACCACCGTCTCCACACCGGGGAGAAGCCACATCAGTGCTCGGTGTGTGGGAAGAGATTCACTCAGTCTAGCCACCTGGCCCAGCACCACCGTATCCACAGAGGGGAGAAGCCGTATCAATGTTCGGTGTGTGGGAAGAGCTTCACCAGATCCAGCTCTATGGCCCGGCACCAGCGTGTCCACACAGGGGAGAAGCCACATCGGTGCTTGGTGTGTGGGAAGAGATTCACTCAGTCTAGCCACCTGGCCCAGCACCACCGTATCCACAGAGGGGAGAAGCCGTATCAATGTTCGGTGTGTGGGAAGAGCTTCACCAGATCCAGCTCTATGGCCCGGCACCAGCGTGTCCACACAGGGGAGAAGCCACATCGGTGCTCTGAGTGTGGGACGAGATTCACCCGATCCAGCTCCCTGGCCAAACACCAGCGTGTCCACACAGGGGAGAAGCCATATCAGTGCTCTGAGTGTGGGACGAGGTTCACCCGATCCAGCTCCCTGGCCAAACACCAGCGTGTCCACACAGGGGAGAAGCCATATCAGTGCTCTGAGTGTGGGACGAGGTTCACCCGATCCAGCTCCCTGGCCAAACACCGGTGTGTCCACACAGGGGAAAAACCATATCAGTGCTCTGAGTGTGGGACGAGATTCACCCGATCCAGCTCCCTGTCCAAACACCAGCGCATCCACACAGGGGAGAAGCCACATCAGTGCTCAGTGTGTGAGAAGAGCTTCACCAGATCCAGCTCCCTGGCCCAGCACCAGCGCATCCACACAAGGGAGAAGCCGCATCACTGCTCTGAGTGTGGAAGGAGCTTCAGGCACTCCTTCAGCCTGGCCCGGCACCAGTGCATCCACACTCAGGAGCATCCATAATTCTCCTAGCAGTGCAGGATGGACTTGTGGATGCCGACCTGCTTAGTCCTCTCCAGTGGCTGCATTCAGGCAAGCAGACTCATGCTGCTGTATTGCAGAAAGCGGTCACCCAGCCTTTGGCCCGTGTAGACATAGAGCTAGGACTAGGGTCCAAGATCAAAGATAATAAAAAGTCCTTTTTCAAATATATAGGGAGGATGAAGAAGGCACTGGGAAATGTGGGGCCCCTGCAAGATATGCTGGGCAATCTGGTGGTTGCGCCAGAGGAGAAGGCAGAACTCTTTAACAAATTCTCCACCTCCGTTTTCTTGTGCAGGGACCGGGACTCCCCCACCGTGCTTCAAGACGGACTCGAGGGGAACGCCTCCAGACCTAAGGTTGAGGAGGACTGGGTTACAGCGCTTCTGGAGGGGCTGGACGTGTTCAAATCAGCAGGTCCAGATGCTCTCCACCCCAGGGTGTTGAGGGAGCTAGCAGGGGTTATTGCAGGGCCCTTAGCATGGCTTTATGACTGCTCATGGTGCTCGGGCCAGGTGCCAGATGATTGGAAGATAGCCAATGTGGTCCCCATCTTTAAGAAAGGGAGGAGGGAGGACCCGGGCAACTATAGGCCCATCAGTCTTACCTCAATCCTGGGGAAACTCTTTGAGAAGATCATCAAGGAGCACATCTGTGATGGGCCAGCATCGGGGATGATGCTCAAGGGCAACCAGCACGGTTTCGTTAGGGGCAGGTCCTGTCAGACCAACCTGATTGCCTTTTACGATCAGGTCACAAAAGCATTGGATGCAGGTGTCACCGTGGATGTAGTCTTTCTGGACTTCAGCAAGGCCTTTGACACTGTC
>NW_005843155.1:237679-238131 GCF_000455745.1 Alligator sinensis | reverse complement strand
TACTCAGAGGGTGGTGGTGGACGGGTCATATTCGACCTGGGGGGAAGTGGGCAGCGGAGTCCCCCAGGGCTCCGTCCTTGGGCCCGCACTGTTCAATTTCTTTATCAGCGATTTGGACGACGGGGTGAAAAGCAACCAGTTCAAATTTGCTGATGATACCAAAATTTGGGGTGAGGTGGGCACGCTGGTAGGGAGGGAAAGACTGCAGCAAGATCTGGATAGGTTGCAGGGGTGGGCTAACAAAAACAGGATCTAAGGGGTGCAGGAGCAGACCAGAGGCGTCTGCTTAAAGGAAGAAAGAGGCTCACTAAGGGCCTTATAATCCCTTAAAAGATGGGAAACTCCCTTCTTGAGAGCACGGAGGCAGAAAGGGATCTTGGAGTCATCATTGACTCCAAGATGAACATGGGCCGACAATGCGAGGTCACGGTCAGCAGGGCTAACCAGACCCT
>NW_005843155.1:234793-237216 GCF_000455745.1 Alligator sinensis | reverse complement strand
TGGGGGTCTTTAAGAAGCGGCTCGATGCCTACCTGGCTGGGGTCATTTGAGCCCAGTTTTCTTCCTGCCCAGGCAGAGGGTCAGACCTGAAGATCTACAAGGTCCCTTCCGACCCGACTTCTGTGATTCTGATTCTATGAGATGCAGGACCCCGAGGACCCAGAGTCTGCCTCCCTGGTTTGCTTGGTGGGGAGGGGCTAGGATGAAACACCACTAGACGCCAGCACAGATGCTGGGGGAACCTGCAATGAGATGGTTGTTGTGTCTGCCTTGGAGCCTGTGCCTTCCCCCTTATTGTCTAAAAGCAGCCAGTGCTCCTTGTCACAATAGGGTGCCCTCCCCAAGACTCCTGCCTTGAAATGACACCTGGAGACTGTCTTTGGCTGTCTCCCAGCTTCGTCCTCCCTTCTGGCCCCAGGGTTCCTGGATTAGAGGCTTTTGGTGTGCAGCATGGAGGACGTTTATGGCTGAGAATTCATCCCCCGGCCTCCACCTTGACTTTCCCTGTCCTCACCACCACCTGACCCCTCCTGCACTGCTGAGTGCCTGCAGTTCCCCCTCTCCTTCCCTTCTTTGCATTCACTGTAATACAGTCTCTGCTAATAAAGTCCCAGAACTAAACATGGTATCCCTGTGGTTGGTCTCTGTGCTGTCCCGAGCTGTGAGGTGGGAACCGAGCAGGACCCAGACCTTTTTCCCAGGTCAGATCTTTCTGTGATTTCCCAGGTCCTTCCCTTTCCGTACCCTCTTCTGCCTCTATTCTCTCGGGCACGCAGGATCCCAAAGGATCTGTCTCACAGTCCTCTAACTGTCTCTGATCTCGCTGCAGCTGCACTTTCTGGATAACACTTTGCCTTGCCATAACCTGCACTTGTAACCTACACCTTACAGACTTCACAGAAAACACACAAGACTGCTCTTGTAACCATCCATGAAAGACTGTAATCCTTCCCAAGGACCCTGGAGTCAAAGGACCCTGTTCGTTCACACAGCCTTTCCAGCAGAGAGATGACTTTCTCTGCTCTCTAGCTTCCTATTGCAAACACGACAGGAAGTTCTTACTTAATCCCAAGCGGACGACCATCCCATCAGAGACCTGGTGCCAGAGCTTGTGCTGCCAGGAGGGCGAGGGGCCGCAGGAGGTTGGCACATCTGGCAGGAGCTGTGCCTGCGCTGGTTGGGACCCAGAGCCCAGGAAGGAGCAGGTCCTGGAGCTGATGGTGTCTTCTACAGAGGAAGGCTCCCCATCCTCCTGCCGCATGTCTGATCCTGATAGTTACAGTGATAAATGTTACCTATCCAACTGTTTATCCTGTCACCACTTCATGACTGAAATGAAGCGTGTAGCCACGATCCTCCCATCTGGAGGCTGTAGTAGACTCATAGGGGAGCCTGCCCATCAGGCAAAGAACGGGTTTCAACCCTCAGGGACATGCCTTCCTCCTCTGGGCCTCTCCCCATATTTGCAGACTGTTTTCCTTCACAATCTGGTTCAACAGTCTGGAGGTTTTGTCCATTCCCTCCACTTCTTCCCCCATTTCTTATCTCCTGATATAAGACAGTTGAAATCTCCCCAAAACCTCCTGGGTTTGGATCCTGGGGAGCTCACTGCAAGCTTACTCAATGCCCCATAGTGGCTTCCCTTTCTGACAGGTCCTATATGTTTGTTACCAAAAACTGTCCCTGTAAAATCCTCCTGCTCACCATCTCCACCGCCTTTCCAATTCTAATCTATGGCTCCCATGCCAGGACCCCCGCCCCAGATGCTCTGTTTGCATTAGTGCCAGGCTACTGTGAAGGTCCCCCAGTATACCACACTCATGCAGGCATGTATTTCCCTGTACTAAAGCCAGTCCGGCCAGGCCAGGCCTCTTTTGGTCTGCTGTCTGGTACCAAGTAAACCAGCACAGCCTGTTCCGTGGTCAGGTTGTTGGTGACTAAACTGCTACCCTGACCTGGGCTAACCTGGGTGAGAAGGGTGTGTGAACACACAACAGGACGGAAAACGAGACCTGGCAAAGGGTGGATGAGCTCCCTACAACCGGACCAGGCACTGAAAGAAGAAGCAGCCCGGGGAATGCCCTCCGCAGCAGAGTGGCAGACAGTTACAGCCAGGACCGGAGCAGCTCGCAGAGAATCGGTACCAGCTTCTCCAGTCCGACTGGAGAACAGGTACGAGGCCCTGGCGACCCTGCAGGAGATGGAAGGGGAGGAGGAAACCCTTGGGCAGGAAGAAACACCACATTCTCCACACTCTGAACAGGTCAAGAGATCCACGCAGACCCAGAGGAGGAGGCGACGAGTGCTCGTCATAGGCGACTCCATCCTGAGAGGTACGGAAGGGCCCATCTGTCGCCAGGACCCCTCAACACAAGAGGTATACTGCCTGCCCGGAGCAAAGATTCGGGATGTGACGGAGGTAA
>NW_005843155.1:221290-231990 GCF_000455745.1 Alligator sinensis | reverse complement strand
ACTCTTTCCTGCCTATGCAGGGGGTCGGACTCGATGATCTATTGAGGTCCCTTCCGACCCTAGCATCTATGAATCTACAAGTCAACAGCTATCAATAGCTGGAGAGGAGATAGGAGCCACCAGGTCACGATGCCCAAAGAATCGCCAACGATGCGCAGGCTCTAACATGCCCCATCGGTTGCAGCAGCCTGAGGACTGACTCGACTAGCGCCAGGACTCCTCTACTCATGCCCACTTATCTGTGCCTACAATACCCTTGATATTCACCCCTGCAAGGACCAATGTGACCCTTAGCAGCTGTTTTGCAAAGGGGCTCTTCATCGTTTTCCCTTGCTTTTTCCCCCCCCTTTTCCCTCCCCTGAGGGCTCTGTCATGTCACCACCTTGCACCCCTGGCCTGAGCTTTCTGGTTGGGGACCCTCTAGAGAGGAAGGCTCCCCATCCTCCTGCCCCATCTCTGATCCTCCAGTTCTCTGCCTTTCCCTATTTTTCCACTCCTCCCCAAGCCTTCCCGTGTTTTAGTCCTCCAATTTTCTTTTGTGCACTTCCAGCGAGCTGCTCTATCCGCTCCTCTCTTCCCTCTTCTTCCAAGATGCCCCACCTCTCTCCCCACTCTAGGGAGTACTAGTTTCTCCTTGTCCTTCTTCCTCCTTCTCCTCTTCTTCCTCCAACAACTCCACCAAGAAGAATCCCTCAAAAATGTCTTCCTGGCTTTGCTGTAGGATCTCCTCTACCAACTTCACCCATTTTTTCCTGCCACGGCTCTTCCTACGTTTCTGTTGTTGTTCTTGTTTGCCCTCCTCTTCCCTCTCCAGTGGCGCATCCTTTGCATCACCTTGTCTCCTCCTCAAGTTGACTGCAATGGTTTTGGGGCAAGAGTAGAGTATGTCACCCCTCTCTCCATCCAGGGCATGCACCCACCCTAGGCAATAGTGTTGCTCCACCTGTCCCTTCTCTCTACATGGGCAACACAAAGTCTGTATGCAAGTTGTGGCAAGACATCCACACTTTGGACAAAGTTTGGGCTCTCCCTGGTAACAGATCATCCCCCTATGAGACCCTGAGGCTATTCCAGGGGGAGGTGCCTCACCCCCTCATCGTCCGTGGGCTCTCTCCACAGGAACGCATGGGCACGGCATGGCTCAGTCTAAACACAGCCCACCTCTTGCACCTTCTCAATATAACACTTTTTCACAGCAGTTCTCCAGCCATGTTCTCCCATTCTCCTCCATAACAAGGGCTGTGAACATTTTTACTATTATCATCTGCTTCCAGCAATTCGTGGCTCTTCCAAAATTGAAAACCTGGAAGATTCGAGTCCTCTCCAAGCTCTCAGTACACGTCCCAAAAATCAGTGCAGGGACGATGGTTTCAAAAGCAGTCTAAGCCCATCAGCACAGCTATTAAGCTATCGAGGAAGTCATCTTCTATCTACGGACGTTCCTGAAGACTTGTCCGGTTAAGCTCCAGCCTCGACATCTCAAGCTCTTCCAGCCCATTGTGAAAAAGAGCATGAGTTTGCACGCACACCATGAACCACTGTCCTCTGATTTCCATCCCCATCCTGACTGCTCCTGCCCCTCTGCCTTCCTTCATGAGCCATAGCCCGGCGGGGGGCCTGAGCCGGTCCCTGTGCTCTGAGCCTTACAGGAGGGTCGGGTGCAGGATGGGGGGACCCATGATGGGCAAAGAAAGGGCTTCGACCAGCTGCTGTGTGTGGAGTTGTTATAGGTGAGCAGAGGTGGGCATCCGCCAGGCTAGCATGCAGGAATTGCATCACAGAGCGGAGGAGATCAGACAGTCTAACCGTGCTAATCAGAGAATCATAGAAAATTCAGGTTGAAGGGACCTCAGGAGGTCACATCTAGTCCAACCCCTGCACAAAGCAGGACCAGCCCCAACTACATCCCAGCCAAGGCTTTGTCTAGCCGGGTTTTGAAAACCTCCAAGGATGGAGACTGTACCACCTCTCTGGGTAACCCATTCTAGTGAGAAAATTCTTCCTAATATCTAACCTAAACTCCCCTTGCTGCCACTTGAGATCATTGCTCCTTGTCCTGTCATCTTCCCTCACTGAGAACAGCCCAGCTCCATCCTCAGTCGAACTCCTCGTCCGGCAGTTGAAGGCTGCTATGAAATAGCTTCACAGTCTTCTCTTTTCTAGATTAAATAAGCCCGGTTCCCTCAGTCTTTCCTCATTAGTCCTGTCCCCCAGTCCCCTCACCATTTTTCTTGCCCTCCGCAGGACTCTCTCCAATCTGTCCACATGCTTTCTGGAGTAGGGGGCTCCAAGCTGAACACTGCGCTCCAGATGTGGCCAGATGTGGAATAGAGGGGGAGAATCCCTTTCCTTGACTTACTGGCAACGCTCCTACCAATGCAGCCCAGCGTCATCTGCAGACTTGCTGCGGGTGCACTCTACCATCTTCCAGGTCGTTGATGAAGACATCGAACAAAACTGGCCCCTGGACTGACACCGCGGGCGCTCCACTTGATACCGGCCAGCAACTAAACATCGAGCCATTGATCACTACTCTCTGAGCCTAATGCTCCAGCTAGCTTTCTATCCACCTTACAGGCCTATAGTAGACTCCCACCATCAGGTCCCCTTCTCCTGAGCCCCCTTGTATCTTGACCCAGAGGGTCTCAAGGGACTTACCCCTGCCATCAAATGTAACCTGCAAGCAGGAGTAACGTTTCTTGGCATAGAGGGCCAACCCTCCACCCTCCTTTCCAAGCCTGGCGTTCCTATAGAGCCTGTAGCCCTCAATATCCACTGCCCAGTCATATGTATCGTCCCACCAAGTCTCTGGCACTCCAATGAGGCCAAAACCCTTGTCTGCCAGAAGGAGTGTCAGTTCGTCCCGTTTGTTGCCATTTTTAAGGCACATTAAGGGCATATTTCTACATGTGAGTATCCTTAGTGAGTCTGGGCCCTGCCATTGGGAGAGCACCGCGCCTATTCTGGTGCTGGATGCATCTCTTTCTACCATGAATGACAAGGTGGGGTCTGGATGAGCTAGGACAGGGGCAGAGGTGAAGGGTCATTTCAGATATTCAGAGGCTCACTGGGCTTCCACAGACCAGTAAAACTGGAGGTTTTGACATAGTTGGGTGGTGACAGGGCTCATCACATGAGCAAAGTTAGCAATAAGCCCAACTCAGGCTTTGAGGAATGTGAAGCTGGGCACTAAATAACCACCTCCAACTTCACCTTGCTCAGCAGCCTGTTGGGTCTCTGCAATTTGAACAAAGGGGAGAGACATGAAAAGGAAAGGTTGAAAGTTTTTAGCCCTCCTGGTGGAAATGCCCTCATTCAATAGGAATTGCAGTCCTACATAGCTGTGGCCATGGGGGAAAGGGGTGGCCTGACCTTATCAGCAGGTTCCCAGCTGGATTTTCCCATGTTCCCAGTCACTTGCTGGAGCTGCTGTGGGAGAGAAGCAGTCATTTGGCCTTTCTCTTTGCAGAAAGGAAAGCTGGCCGCATCCCCACACAGAGAGTGTGCTTAGTCAGGGGTTGTTAACCTCTTGGAGTAGCCCCCGCAGCACAACCCTGCAGCCAAATGGCTTAGGCACTAGCAGAGAAACATCAAAATTCACAATGGGAGATTACAACGTGCTGCATTTCATGCAGAGGATGTCCTTAGACTTTCCCCACCCTGCCACAGGCTGCACCTCTTTCACCCCTGCTACATTTCACCCAGAAAAGAGACTCGACTGCCCCACACCAGAGCTTCCTTCAAAAGCCCCCAGGGCAGGGTCCTTTGCTGCACAGCAATGCCTCGACTGTGACCAATTCCTGCTCCCCAGGTTTAGCAACATCCCCTGCATTATACTAAATCCTCTGGAAAGGGGAGGGCCTGGGGCATCACAGAGATCTGACCTGGAAAAGGTCGTGGGCCCTGCCCTGTTCCCATCTCACAGCTCCGGAGAGCACACAGAGACCAACCACAGGGAAACCATGTTCAGTTCTGGGGCTTTATTAGAAGAGATTGCATTATAGAGAATACAATGCAGGGAAGGAGGGGAGGGGGGCTGCAGGCACCCAGTGGTGCAGAGGGGTCAGTGGTGGTAAGGACAGGTGAAGTCAGGGTGGAGGATTGGGAATGCTCTCCCAGCCATAAATGCCCTCCTTGCTGCACCTCAATAGCCTCCGATTCAGGAACCGACACCGAAAGAGAGGACGAGGCTGGGAGACAGCCGAGAACAGTCTCTGGGTGTCATCTGAAGTTCGGTGTCTTGGGGAGGGCACCCTATTGTGACAAGGAGCCCTGACTGCTTTTAGGGAATGAGGGGGAAGGCACAGGCTCCAAGCCTGACGCAAAGACCATCTCATTACAGGTTCCCCCAGCATCTGTGCTGGCGCCTGCTTGAGCTGTTTCCTCTGAGCCCCTCCCCACCAAGCAAACCTTGGGGGCAGCCTCTGGGTCCTTGGGGTCCTGCACTGCCCTACAAGGGCTGAAGGCTGGGTGACTGCTTTCTGCAATACAGCCCGTGTCTGCTTGCCTGAATGCAGCCACTGGAGAGGACTAAGCAGGTCAGCACCCACAAGTCTGTCCTGCATTGCTGGGAGAACTATGGATGCTCCTGGGTGTGGATGCGCTGGTGCCGGGCCAGGCTGGAGGAGTGCCTGAAGCTCCTTCCACACTCAGAGCAGTGATGTGGCTTCTCCCCAGTGTGGATGTAGCGACGTCCTCCCCAAGTGCATGTGCCAGTGCTGAGCCAGGGAGGAGAAATGGGTAAAGGTCTTAGCACATGGGACACAGCGGTACTGATGCTTTTTCCTCTGGACAGTCTGGTGCTTGACCAGGTCTGAGCTGCACAAAAAGCTCATCCCAGACTTGCAGAAGCGGTGGGTGGGCGCTCCACAATGCACCCTGCGGTGAGCGCTCAGGGTCGAGAGGCAGGGGAAGCTCTTCCCGCACTCTGCGCACACGTGGGGCTTCTCCCCAGACTGCCTCATCTTGTGCAAAGCCAGGAGTGAGGGGCAGGTAAAGGTTTTCTTGTGCTTGGGGCAGGGCTGCGCTCTTCTTTGGGGTTTAACAGCAAGTTCCTGCTTTCCTGTGAGGCTCTCCCCACTGCCTTGGTTCGGACGCGGGCTCTCTCTCCGCTGCAACTTGGCCTTGTGGCTCTCCAGCTCGCTCAGCTCCACAAATTCATCCTTGCACCCGGGGCTCCCTCTGGCTTCTGGCTCTTCCCCACTCTCATGGCCAACTGGAGACGCTGCCTGGTCCACTGCTGCAACCTCCTTCTGCCCTGGGGCCCTCCCCTCACTCTGGGGCCATCGGTCCTCCTCAGGTCTCAGGGCGTCCATCTCACCGTGACTCCCTGGGCAAGGCTGTGGGGGCTCCAGGTTTGCAGGAGGCTGCTTCTCACCTCTGCAAGGCAGCCAGGCACCTCCTGCAAGGGGAAGAGAAACTCCATGTTAGTCCCTGCCTTGCTGGAATGGCTTCGTGCTCTAACGGGCTGAGGAGGAGACCAGAGGCATCTGCTTAAAGAAAGAAAGAAGCTCACTAAGGGCTGCTCTGTCCCACAGCACTGGTGGGTCCCGGGGGAGATGATGCCGAGCCCTGCCCCTGACTGCGCGGACATGCTCCAGATGCCGAAGGGCATTGGTGAGACTGCTCTCCAGCGCTTGCCTCGATCTCTGGCAGTGCTGAGAGCAGCATCTGGATACAAGGGTGAACAGCCTCACGCTGGGTTTTGGGGTTTGTCAGCAGGCGTGGGGAGCCCGGGCTTGCACTGGCCCACCTGCCTCTGTGCTTCACACGAGAGCTGCTTCTGTTTCATAGGAAAAGCCAACAGGTTTCACCTTTCATCTCTCCAAGAAATGTTCTTGGAGGGGAAGACTTAGAGCGGTGTCTCTCTTGGGAAAGCAGCAGGGCTGTGCTTCCTGCCTGTTTGCAGGGAAAGGTTTAGGGCAGGGAATGAGCCCATGGAGGGGTCGTCTGTGGATGAGCCTTGGGTGGCCTCCATGTCACTGGAGTCTGCACTGGGACAAAGGCCTTGGCATCTCCTGCACGTGGAGATGCAGTGATCTGTGATGTACTTACAAGCCAGAAAGATCAAGATTTTACTACTTTCAACGTACCAAACTTGAGAGACACTGGGCACACTTCTGGCTGGATAACACTTCTCTTATCAGTGTAATTCCACGCAAACGTGTGGCAATGAGTTTGTTCTCACTAAAGGTTTACCACCAGGACTCGGGGCAGTGGAGAGAGTCCAGGACGATGGCTGACGATGAAACCTTTTTTCTGGGAGAGGGGGTAATTCATGACAATAAAAGATGACTTTATAATAACTCTAGTTGCTGCTAAGGCAACATCTCATCCAATGGGAGAATCATCCCTGCGTGTGTGGGTTGGCAAATATTGCAGGGTTGAAAAGAAAGTTTCTGGAAGTCATGGCTAAGGGACATATTTGTGGGAAAGGCAGTGAAAAAAAGCACCAGGAAACAAATTGACCTAGGAAATGGAAAGTCCCTGTATTAGAAATCCTCTGGAAAGGAAAATGGGTTTTCCTTTTGCCCCCACACCTAGCCCACTCCTTTTTATCCCAGCAATGGGCATCTGATATGCAGAGAGATTTTAGAAGGGCAAGAAAACATTAGAGAACGGCAGAGTGAGCTTGAAAGCACCGGTCCCCAAGTCAATCCAGTGAAATCAGAGCCCGCGGTCTATGGAGATGAAGCTGTGGGGAAGGACGTGGACAGACGTGCGCAGTGACTCCTGGTGCGAAGGACCCGGGTTGCAGCGCGTGCACATGCGTGAGGAGAGGAGGAGCCGAGGAAACGCGGCATCCATGTGTGGGAGCAGCAGAGGCCAAGACGACTCCATCACCTTCTGCCGGGGCATCTCCAACGGGGGAGAAAGGGGATGTCGCCTGCACTGAGCCGAGCACGCTGGGGTGTCAATGTGCTTGCACAGGACACACTAGGTGAGAAAGGGAGGAAATCAGTGCAAATCCCAGGTTTGACCTTTGGCTCTGCTTTCTGCCCCTGGCTAACCCTCCGCTTCCCTCATCTCTGGCTTTTGTACCGGGCTTGTCCTCGCTTTGGTGATGGCTGCCAAATCCAATGTGGACAGCAGACCCCTCTGGACCCAGTCCCTGGAGCGCTAACAGGGTAGAGCCGTGGCTGTATCCCCCTGTAGTGCCCTGAGCTGACCCCTGCTTGGGCTTAACTCCCCTGTTGCCTGCCCTGATGCCACCAAAATGAGCCCCCAGCAGGGCTCTGTCCCTGGGAACAAGGAGCACACATGCATTTTCTCACCTGCTTGGGATGTGCAGTCCACATCCTCCCGCTGGGCATAGCCCTCGTGCCATATCCCCACCCCAATACACCCACCACAACAAGGAAGCACAGAGATAAGAAATTACAGGCTGAGGAGCTATACCTGGTGGACAAACTAATTAACCCTCAATGATGACAGAACTTAAATCCCATTTGCATGACAGACGTTACAAAACCAGTTGCAGAACCTGGTTCAACTGCATCTGGTTCAGTTAAATTACATCCATCAAGCTTTGGTTATCATGCAATAATTGGGCTCCTAAATGAGATTCAACCTGATGCACGTGCATCATGTTAGGGGTTATAACACATTATCGGGCTGTAAAGTGTAATGTCTATCGTGGCTCTAATTGCTGGAGGCTGCAAGGGAGAAAGGAAAAGGGGAAAACCTTAGTCAGACCCAGGTCACCCTCTTTGAGGCTCTGGTCTCTGCTGCCGCATGACACAGGAGTCTGAGGAAGATGGACTTGGGTCTGACCCAATAAAGGCAATTCTTAGGTCTGACCCAATAAAGGCAAGCTATACAGGGGGTGGTGGTCTACTGGCAGGCACAACAACTGAATGAGACCTGGGGGTGGGGTCATGATCTACTAGAAGATGAATATGAGCAAACAGTGTGATGAGGCTGCCAAAAGAGCAAATTAAATTCTGGCATGCATCAGCCATTGTATGGCTAATAGATCCAGGGAGGTGCTCCTTCCTCTCTACTCGGCGTTGGTGAGGCCTCAGCTGGAGTAGTGCGTCCAGTTCTGGGCACCGCACTTCAAGGAGGAGGTGGATAAACTCGGGAGGGTGCAGAGAAGGGCCACCCGTTTGGTCAAGAGCATGGAGGATAGGCCCTATGAGGAGAGACTCTAGAAAGTGGGGCTCTTCAGCCTAAGGAAGAGAAAGCTGAGAGGTGACTTGAGGTGACAAGTACTGCAATGGGAAGCATCAAGGACTAGGAGAGCAACCATAGAGGAGGGCACCTCAAGGGAGGACAAGGACCAATGGGCATAAACCAATAGAGGGTAAGTTCAGGTTGGCTATAAGGAAAAACTTCTTCTCTGTAAGGGTCACCAGAATCTGGACCATGCTCCCAGGCGAGGTGGTGCAGTCGCCATCCTTGGAGGTGTTCAGGAGGAGGCTGGACAGGCACCTTGTCGAGCTCGTCTGAGCCCAATAACTTCCTGCCCACGGCAGGGCACCGGACTCGGCGATCCTACAGATCCTTTCTGGGTCTGTGTTTCTGTTTCTTATGTTCTCAATTCAAGCCAGGAGTTTCCAGCTCTCTGCAACTTCATTAGTCTTTCCTGCCAGGCCCATGCTGATGTCCTGCTGTTGGCTGCATGAGAGTCACTCCCGAATCAAACTGATACGACTCAGAGCAGAACGGAGCCAATGGTGGTAGTGCAAGCAGTGTGGTGGGAAGGAACTGGATTGGTGTGACCTCTACGGTGAATCCTGCATCCGTAGAGGATGGAGACCAAAGCCCTGAGGTTGGTGGGGAAGCAGGAGACCTGGAGGAAGAATAGACAGGACGGGGCAAGAGGGGAGGCCTGACCTCACCAGCAGGTCCCCACTGGAGTTTCCCATGTTCCCAGTCACTTGCTGGACCTGCTGTGGGACAGAAGAAGTCATTTGGCCTTTCTCTTTGCAGAAAGGGAGGCTGGTCATATACCTACCATTTTAGTTAGTAGAGGCCTTGGTGGGCTTAGGTGCCTCCCTGTGCTGCTATTCAACCCTGCTCACGGCCCTGAACACGAGCATTTACACATCTACGTTTGTAACACATTATCCTCGTCTCTATAAGCCTGTCACATAAAACAGTGTGAATGGCTTCAGGAGGCAGGCTTTCAACTCGGGCCTCGTGAAGACGCAACCGAGGCTCACTGAAAAGTCACCAGGTTATTTTCTTAAGCATTGTAATGCAGGGAAAACGAGGATGGATTTATACACTGGGATGGATCAGCAGAGAGGACAATTACGGGGAAGATGAATGAATGAGTGTGCTCAGTGATACATTAACCTTTTAGAATAACCCCCACAGGGCAACCATGGAGCCAAATGGCTTTGGCACTAGCACGGGAGCATCAATATTCACAATGGGACGTTACAACGTGCTGCATTTGATGCAGAGCACGTCCTCAGACTTTCCCCACCCTGCCACAGGCTGCACCTCCGTCACCCCTGTTACCCCATTTCACCCAGAAAAGGGACTCGACTGCCCCGTACCAGGGGTCCTGTGAAAAGCCCCCAGGGCAGGGTCCTTTGCTGCACAGCAGGACACGGGAGCAATGCCTCGACTGTGACCAACTTCTGGAGCGTGAGCAACTCCTGCTCCCCATGGTTAGCAACAGCCCCTGCAGTATGAGGAGTTCTCCGGACAGGGAAGGGGCTGGGAAATCACAGAGATCAGCCCTGGAAAGGGTCCCGGGCCCTGCTCTGCTCCCACCGCACAGCCCTGGAGAGCACACAGAGACCAACCACAGGGATGTTATGTCCTGTTCCGGGGCTTTATTTAGTAGAAACGGTATTCTAGTGTATACACTGAAGGGAAGGAGGCAGCGGGAGTTGCAGCCACCCTGAGATGCAGAGAGATCATATGGTAAGGAAAGGTGAAGTCAGGGTGGAGGATTGGGAATGCTTTCCCAGCCACAAATGTCCTCCTTGCTGCACCTCAAGGGCCTCGCATAGAGGAACCCTGGGACCAGGAGGGAGGACAAAGCTGGGAGACAGCCAGGACAGTCCCGGGGTGTCATTTGGAGCCAGCTGTCTTGAGGATGGCACCCTATGAAGGCACTTCTTTTCTCCCTGGGAGCACTGGCTTCATTTAGTTGGGAAGACACAGGCTCCAAGGCTGATACAAAGCTCATCTCCTCTCAGCCTCCCCCAGCACCTCTGCGGGCATCTGCAGGAGGTGTTACCAGCAAACTTTGGGGGCCGGTCTCTGGGTCCTTTGGGCGCTGCACTGCCCTACAATGGGTGCCCCCTTCCTGCACTCCACCAGCATGAGCCTGCTTGCCTGAATGCAACCACGGGGCAGTGCTGAGCAGGGCGGCGTCCACAAGCCCTTCCTGCATTGCTGGCGGGATTATGGATGTTGCTGTGTGTGGATGCGCTGGTGCCGGGCCAGGATGGAGGAGTGACTGAAGCTCTTCTCACACAGAGAGTGATGTGGCTTCTCCCCTGTGTGGACATGCTGATGCCTTGCCAGGTAAACAGCTTGGCTGAATCTCTTCCCACACACCGAGCACTGATGTGGCTTCTCCCCTGTGTGCAAGCGCCTGTGCCTGGCCAGGTGACAGAGCACCGATGTGGCTTCTCCCCTGTGTGCACGCTCTTGTGCCTGGCCAGGTCACGGGAACGGGTAAATCTCCTCCCACACACCGAGCACTGATGTGGCTTCTCCCCCGCGTGCATGGT
>NW_005843155.1:218765-220654 GCF_000455745.1 Alligator sinensis | reverse complement strand
CCTGGTCCACTGCTGCAACCTCCTTCTGCCCTGGGGCCCTCCCCTCACTCTGGGGCCATCGGTCCTCCTCAGGTCTCGGGGCGTCCATCTCACCCCGACTCCCTGGGCAAGGCTGTGGGGGCTCCAGGTTTGCAGGCCCTTTCCCAGGAGGCTGCTGCTCAGCTTGGGAAGGCAGCCAGGCACCTCCTGCAAGGGGAAGAGAAACTCCATGTTAGTCCCTGCCTTGCTGGAATGGCTTCGTGCTCTAACGGGTGCAGGAGGAGACCAGAGGCATCTGCTTAAAGGAAGAAAGAGGCTCTCTAAGGGCTGCTCTGTCCCACAGCACTGGTGGGTCCCGGGGGAGATGATGCCGAGCCCTGCACCTGACTGCGCGGACATGCTCCAGATGCCGAAGGGCATTGGTGAGACTGCTCTCCAGCGCTCGCCTCGATCTCTGCAGTGCTGAGAGCAGCATCTGGATACAAGGGTGAACAGCCTCACGCTGGACTTTGGGGTTTGTCGGCGGGCGTGGGGAGCCCGGGCTTGCACTGGCCCACCTGCCTCTGTGCTTCACACGAGGGCTGCTTCTGCTTGGTGCAAGTAGCCAACGGTTTCTCCCCTCTTTCCTCCCAGAAATGTTTTGGGGAGGGAGGACTTACAGAGGTGGCTGTCTCTTGGGAAAGCAGCAGGGCTGAGCCTCGTGCCTGCTTCCAGAGAAAGGTCTGGGCAGGGAATGAGACCACTGTGGTAGAAAAGATAAAGCTTTTACTATTTTCAAGATACGAAAATTGTGAGACGCTATTTATGCTTCTGAATGGATAACACTTACCTTATTAGTGTGAATCCAGGCAAAGGAGTAGCAAAGAGTTAGTTCTCACTGAAGGTTTGACACCAGGACTCGAGGCAGTGAAAATGATCCAGGACGATGGCTGACGATGAAACCCTTTTCTGGGAGAGAGGGTAGTCCATCACCAGGGCACTGAAAACAATGATTTTATAATAAATCTAGGTGCAACTAAAGCAACATCTCATCCAATGGGAGCATCCTCCCAGAAGGGGAGACGAGTAGAGGGGTTGTTCAAATACTAAAATTCCTGGAAGTCAGGGGTATGGACAAGAGAAGACAGAAAGAGACACATTTCACCTGCATGTGAAAGCCAATACTGTAGAAATGGTCTATGGGGTGTTTGGTGAGTTAGATAAAGCATGAGCCTGCCCCTAAGGAAAACCTTTGGAGGAAGCGCAGGGGAAAGAAAGCACCAGTAAAGCACATTGACTGCAGAAAGATTGGAGAACGGCAGAGGGAACTTGAGAGCACCGGTCTCCAAGCAAGTCCAGTGAAACCAGAGTCTGTGGTCTATGGAGATGAAGCTGTGGGGAAGGACGTGGACAGACGTGCGCAGTGACTCCTGGTGCGAAGGACCCGGGTTGCAGCGCGTGCACGTGCGTGAGGAGAGGAGGAGCCGAGGAAACGCGGCATCCACGTGTGGGAGCAGCAGAGGCCGAGACGACTCCGTCACCTTCTGCAGGGGCATCTCCAACGGGGGAGAAAGGGGATGTCGCCAGCACTGAGCCGAGCACGCTGCAGTGTAAATGTGATTGCACGGGACACACGAGGCAAGAGAGGGAGAAAATCAGTGCAAATCCCAGGAACAGCTGGTAGTGGACTTGTCGGCACAATGAAGTGGAGATGACATGAAGACGCTGGGAAGGCAAAGGGAGACCGCGCTGCCAAGACACTGCTGCGCAGGGAAGCCCCAGGAGTCCCACGAATGGGGACGGCTCAGGGGACGGCGGCTGGACGAAACGAAGGAGGAGATATCAGTGTGAAACGTGGGAGAGGCCTGATCCCCACAGAGCAGTGGGGGGACGTGGGGTTCAACCCCTGGCCATGAGGATGAGACAGGTGA
>NW_005843155.1:199700-218629 GCF_000455745.1 Alligator sinensis | reverse complement strand
GTCCAGCAGCTCCCACTCCTCCCGCGTGAAACACACTGCCACGGCCTCACACACCGCCGGGAGCTGCGGGCACAAGCGTTGCACCATCAGTGTCTCCTGGACCTCCAGGCCCCGCAGCGCCCGCACCCCTTTGGGACGCCCCCTGCCCTGGCCTGGACGACACCAGGGCCTGTCCTGCCTCTCCGCTCCTGCCTGGAGACCTCGGGGGTCCTGCCCTTGCATCTCCACTTCTGGCTTCACCTGTGACAAGAGACCCTAGACCGTGTCCCCCTACCCCAGGGCCTGGCTCTGCCCTGCCTGATGCCCCCAATTAACCCCACTCAGAGCAGCCTCGGGGTGTCCTCGCCTCCCTCCGGTCTGAACACAGGCACCTGGGAGTGGACTGGCCCCAGAAACACCCCCATGGCTCCCTCCTTCCCAGCCTCATGCCCTGGAGGACCCTCACTTCCTTCATCCTGGGGCTAGAGCCCCTTCCCCTGCATCCCCTGCCCTGATGGCCCTGCACCCCCTACAGTGGCCGCAGACCCTGCCCCCCCCCAGGGCCCACAGCTCCTGCATGTGGTCAGAGCCCCCCACAGCCACAGCCACAGGGCTGCACCTCTTCCCACCCCTCCCCTCAGCGCACCTAGCCCCCCTGGGCCACCCATGTCCCAGCACCCGTCCCTGGGCTTCCTAGCAAAGCCCCTTGCCCCCTCTGCCCGCACCCTGCCGCAAAGGCTCCACAGCCCCTTGTGCCGCCCCCACCCAGCCCAGCCCAGCCCGGGCCCGATCCCTGCGCGGCACCACCTCCGACATGCGGGGCTGCGTCTGCCTGGGCCACAGGCTGGAGGAGCCGGGATTCAGGGGGTTGCCAAAGGAAAGCCCCCGCCAGCAAAGCCCCCTGCACCCGGGGGGCTCCCCCTGCAGCCTCTCCCTCCAGACCCCCCTTCTGCACAAAGCCCCGGAGCAGAGAGCAGGAGGAAACAAGGGGAAGATCTGCATGAGAACAGGTGAAGATCAGCCCGGCTTTGTCTGCTCAACTCCCCCCTCCTTAGGCAGGACTGTTTGCAGCTGATGCCTCTCCCCAAAGGAGGTGGCATTCAAAGAAAAGGAGCTTTGACTTTAAAAAACATCTGCAGCATGTCTGTCCGTGCTGTCTGGAGGCATCCGAGCCCCAGCATGTCCCGGCCTGGGCCTGCTAGTCGGATGCTATTCACTGGATTTGGGGACATCTGAACTCCCCAGGTGACAGGACTGAGACGGAGGATGCTTGTCGGATGTAGGACCATACATGCTGTTCGCAGTGTTGCTAACCCCACGCTGTCAAAAATCGTGAGAGAGACTGTTAAAAATCAAGAGATTTGGAACGTAAATCATGAGATGTTATTTTTTAAGTCTGTGAGTGTGTATGGAGGTGTGATTTGTGCAGGGCTGGGGGGCTGCGGGTGTGGGGGGGTGTTGGATGCCAGGGAAGGGGGCTGCCCGCACAGATTGAGTTTCTGCCTGCTCAATCAATACAGTTTTGGGAACAATTGAGTTCTGCTCTGTCGATATGATTTGCAACTTATTTGGCTAATTTGACCTGGAATATGAAATATATTTTAAAAAATTAAATAAAATTTGAAGCTCATGGCTGTTCCTTTCTCTACAAGAAAGGAGGTGGTGTTTAAAGGGGAAAACAGAGCTTTGAGTTTAAATAAAAAACTGCAGCACTTTCTTAAGTAACCATTTTTGCTTTGGGACCAAAAGGAATGATTTTGTGCACTGTAGTTGTGTGTGTGTGTGCATGTTTGCACATGCACTTTTTAATTTTTTAAATTTTTTTGCAATTTAGCTTTTCACTGAAATGTTTGGTTGGATTTTTTTGTTTTAAACCCAAACCTTTTTTTCCCTGGAAACTTAAATCATTTCCACCAACACACCACCCTGAGCTCTAGGTCAGACTCCTGCCTGGATTCACCTCTGGGCACAGACACACTGGACCTTGTTGGGGACAATCATTTGTCCCCAACAAGACACTGTTCACACCAGCCAGGGCAGGAGCAAGGAGACCGGAGGAAATCTTCCCAGAGGACAGAGCGGGTCAGGAAAGAGCCCGTGAGGGACAGCGTGGGGCAGGGAAGCAGCAGGGACATCTCTGGAGAAGGGACAGGTCAGTCCATGTGGTGCAGGAGGGGACGTCTCCCCAGGCCTGTATCACTCCTGTGCCCATGGGTCTCCCTGAGCCCTGCACCCCCAGCACCTCCTGCTCTCTCCGCCCCAGGGAGCTGGCAAGAGGGGCAGGAGACAGCCAGGTACCAGCCACACACTGGATAGGGCCCACAGGGCTCCTCAATGGGCCAAAAATTTGGCAGCAGGAGTGCCACTAACACTGTCCCTGCTCATCAACACCACTATCACTTGTCCCACCAACAAATTCCTGGCCCTGCGGGGAGCGCCCGGAGCCAGATGACAGGGCTCCATGGATCAAATGTGGTTTTTGACACCCCTGCTACCTTTATCAGCACAGTGTAGAGCTGGTGTCCTGCTGCGGGGCTTGTTTGCGGGTGTGTGTGTGTGCATACGTGTCTGCTTACTGCTTGTCACACTCTGTTTTATCACATGCACGTTGTGCTAATGAGGACTTTCATCTGTTATTTTTGGCTGCCTCATGCTCCGGCTAGCCTAATGTGAGGTCCTCTGCTCATCATTGTTTCTTGCATTTCTTGCAGACCCATGAAGGTCTCATCCTTCAGCCTGTTCTGTGAAAAGCAGTGAAAGCCCAGTCTTGTAGCATCAACTGCAGCTGGATCATCCACTCATCAAGTCATCTCAACACTCAATCTGGACACTCCCCTGCTGCCAGAGGTGGGTCCAGATGTGGCTCAAGGTGCTATGTACTGGAGCATGGGTGGTCTATCCTAATTACTAGAAGTGCAGATATAGCCCAGATCGGCTTCCCAGGGACTGAGTCCAGAGGGCTCTGGTGCCCAAACTGGAAGCCATCACCAAGGCGTGGACAAGCCAGATGCAGAAGCCAGGGACAAGGGAAGCAGAGGGTTAGGCAGGGGCAGATGCCAGAACCAAATGTGAAACCAGAGTCATGAGCAGGGAACTGGGATCAGACGCTGCCAAGGGTCTTACTGGAGCCAGGAGCTGGAGTCAGAGCCAGGAGCCAAAACCAGAAGAGCAGCAAAGAAGCACATGAAGGTAAGAGCAAGAGCTGTTGGCTTTGCCCGGACAAGGAGGCTGCGGGCTGGGCCTGGCTTTTAAGCACTGGAGCGGGGGGGTCCTGTTGCCTGTGACTTCAGGGAACTGGCTGTCCTGATGGCCTCATTCTGCCCCATTGCAATGGGCCAAATGCAATGGACAACCCTGCATTAAATGATCTTAAACCCATCATCACAGCAAATCTACGCCAATGGCTGTAAACCCCTGCAAACCCTGTGGTGACCCTGCTCCTGTGGGGATGGTTGAGCTATGTCTCAGGCAAGCGACAGACTGACGGATGGAGGAGGCATTGTGGAGGCTGCAAAAGCAGGGTGCTGCCGTCATCTTGGCAATGGGGGCAAGTGGAGGCCTGACCTCATCAGCAGGGTCCCAGTGAGACTTTCCCATGTTCCCAGTCACTTGCTGGAGCTCCAGTGGGAGGGAAGCAGCCATTTGACTTTTCTCTTTGCAGAAAGGGAGGCTGGCCACAAGCCTGCGTGGGTCCTGATCCATTTTGGTTAGTGGGGGGCTTGGTGGACTTAGGTGCCTCCCTGCATTCCTGTTCAACCCTGCTCCGGACCCTGAAGACAAGCATTTATACACCTATGTTTGTAACACGCTATCCACCTCTCCATAAGACTGTGTCACAAAACCGGTGTGAGTAGCCTTTGGGAAGCAGGCTCTGAACTCAGGCCTTGTGAAAACACAACGGAGGCTCTCTCAGAAGTCACCAGGTTATTTTCTTAAACACTGTAATATAGGGAAAGTGTGTGCGTGTGTTTGGGGGGGGACAGGGACCCGTCTCGAGCCTGGTCCAAACATTGTCCCGCCCACCTGTCTAGGGCAGTCTGCCCACCTGACTCTCCTGCCACACCTTTGTTGGAATAAAATAGATGATCCTAGGAGGGAGGCTGCCCATTGAATGCCCAAGGGCATAATATACGGCTCCGTACTACCCCTACACTGTGTCCCATGCCTCATAGATGGCATCACTATATGGCTCCAGACCTATACTGGGCCCCACTATATTCCCATCTGCCATTCAGACCCTAACCTGGTTCCCTCCTGCTCAGGTGGCCTAACCTTCACCATCGTCCTGGGCTGCAAATCCACCCCTAAACCCCTTCCTTCTTGGCAGTGGCCTCCTCTGGGACCTTTGGCCTCAGGCCCTGGCCTCACCTCAGGCTAGCCAGGACTCCAGGCCATTGCGGTGGGTGCTTTGGCCCTTTGACCTTCATGGTCCTGGCCCCAACATTGAACAGTCAAGGTTCTCTGGGTAGGTTTTTGAGCAGCAAACCCTCTGTCCCATATGGGTCCACCTTCTCAGGCCACTCCAAATACTGTCCCTACTCTCTGAGTTTGTGGGCCACATAGGTACTCTCTGGACCCCACTTGGGTCTGCTGTTCTGCACTACTGGGCCTCTACTCTGCCCCCTCACTGGGGACACTATTTTGGCCCCTCACTGGGACTCCTGGGCCTGATGCCCCTTGGGCCTTAGGTCTCTGATGACATGCCTGGACCATAGATGGAGGGAGAAAAAATTATTTGTGGGGGGCTGAGGGCATGCATAGCCCTCTCCACTACCCAGCAGGTAAGTCTGTGCGGGAAGGAGCATGGGGTGGGGGCACAAATCAAGGCCCCTGCGGTGAGGGAGGGAGCAGGGCACAGGCAGGGGGAGGGACTGGGATAAATGGGGCCCTGGCAGGGCCGGGTGATGGGACAATCAGAGCCCGGGCAGCTCATCCATGGGTATGAGGGGGCTTCTGCCGCTGTGCACATCCCGATCTGTGTGTGTGCAGGGGGAAGCTGCTGCTGCGTGCGGTGCTTTGCATGCCACTGCAGTTGCCTGCAGACCTGCGTGATGCCATGTGCGTCACGCTATGGGATGGGCAGGGGGCACAGCGCAGCCCAATGGCAGCAGGCACGTGGCATTGCGCCACTCCCAAGGCAGCTGCAGCTGGGCACAAAGTGAAATCCCCTTCCCCTTCACAGAATTGCATGGTACTTGCCTGCCATGCTGGGCAGCCAATGATCCATAAGCCAGGCTGCAGTGCGATCCTGGGAGCTTGAATGCCCCTCCCCACTCCTGCTGCAGCTGCCAGGAGCCTGTGGCCGGGCTGCCTTGTGGCCTTACCTACTGCCTGACGTTTTGGGGGGATGAGCCCCGTTAGCCCCTGCCTTCTGCCACCTATGCCTGAACCCCCTAGCCTGTCCCCTCTACAGGGTTACCCACCAGCTCGCGGGGGCTGAGGCTTTCCGGTGCCCCATCGTCACCTTTCATTAGGGAGGCACAGATGTGGCATTTCTTGGAGACTGCCCCGCCACAGGCAGCCCCACCACACCATCCAACCCCAGCGGGGTGTAGTGGAGGTGTGTCCTCTTAGCCCCGCTTCACTGAACAAACCTTGGGGGACAAACTCTGGGTCCTTGGGGTCCTGCAGTGCCCTAAATGGGCCGAAGGCTGAGTGACCTCTTTCTGTACTCCACCAGCATGAGGTTGCTTGCCTCAACACAGACATTGCGGGGTACTGAGCAGGTAGGAATCAGCAAGCCCTTCCTCCATTGCTGGCGGGGTTATGGATGCTCCCAGGTGTGGATGCGCCGATGCCAGGCCAGGTTGGAGGGCTGCCCGAAGCTCTTTCCACACTCGGTGCAGGGTTGTTGCTGCTGCCTGCTCTGCACACACTGATGCTGGGACAGGTCTTGCCGAGAGGCAAAGCTCTTCCGGCACCTGGTGCAGCGGTGTGTCGTCCTCCCCAGGTGGATGCACTGATGCCGAGCCAGGGAGGAGAAGTGGCTGAAGATCTTACCACACGGGACACAGCGGTACTGATGCTTCTCGGTCCGCACAGGTTGCTGCTTGACCAGCTCTGGGCTGCACACCAGGCTCTTCCCAAGCTGGGCGAAGCGGTGGGTGGGCGCTCCACAATGCACCTTGCGGTGAGCGCTCAGGGTCGAGAGGCAGGGGAAGCTCTTCCCTCCCTCAGTGCATACATAGGCATTCTCCCCAGCCTGTCTTATCTTGTGCAAAGCCAGGAGTGAGGGGCAGGTAAAGGTTTTCCTGTGCTCAGGGCAGGGCTCGGCTCTTCCTTGGGCCTTAGCAGTGAGCTCCTGTTTCCCCCCAAGGCCCTCCCCACTGCTTTGGTTCGGACACGGGCTCTCTCTCCGCTGCAACTTGGCCTTGTGGCTCTCCAGCTCGCTCAGCTCCACAAATTAGTCCTTGCACCCAGGGCTCTTCCTGGCTTCTGGCCCTTCTCCACTCTCAGGCCCAGCTGGAGATGCTACTTGGGAACCTGTACAACCTCCTTCTGGTCTGGGGCCCTCCCCTCACTCTGGGACCATCGGTCCTCCTCAGGTCTCAGGGCGTCCAACTCCCCCCGACTCCCTGGGCAAGTCTGTGGTGGCTCCAGGTTTGCAGGCCCTTTCCCAGGAGGCTGCTGCTCAGCTCAGGAAGGCAGCCAGGCACCTCCTGCAAGGAGAAGAGAAACTCCACGTTAGTCCCCGTCTTGCAAGAATGGCTTCATGCTTTAATGGGCTGAGGATGAGACCCGAGGCTTCTGCTTTAGAGGAAGAAAGAAGCTCACTAAGGGCTGCTCTGTCCCACATCACTGGTGGGTCCCGGGGGAGATGATGCCGAGCCCTGCACCCGACTGCGCGGACATGCTCCAGATGCCGAAGGGCATTGGTGAGACTGCTCTCCAGCGCTCGCCTCGATCTCTGCAGTGCTGAGAGCAGCATCTGGATACAAGGGTGAACAGCCTCACGCTGGGTTTTGGGGTTTGTCAGCAGGCGTGGGGAGCCCGGGCTTGCACTGGCCCACCTGCCTCTGTGCTTCACACGAGGGCTGCTTCTGTTTTGTAGGAAAAGCCAATGGGTTTCACCCTTCATCCCTCCAAGAAATGTTTTGGGAAGGGAGGACTTAGAGCGGTGTCTTTCTCTTGGGAAAGCAGCAGGGCTGTGCTTCTTGCATGCTTGCAGGGCAAGGTCTGGGGCAGGGAATGAGCCCATGGAGGGGTCCTCTGCAGGTGGTCTCCACGTCACTCGAGTCTGCACCGGGACAAAGGCCTTGGCATTACATGCATGTGGACTCTGTGCTGAGTCTCAGGCCCTGTGATGCTCAGAGCCCCAGAGATGAAACAAGAAGGGGGAGAGCCTGGTGCAAACCACGGGGGATTCACTTCCCCCCACAGTGAGAAAGCTTGGGAATCCCCACCACCCCGTGGAGCCGTTTGATGTAGCCTGAGACCAGGATTTAAAACTTCCAGTGTTCCCGCTCAACCTGACCAGCAGAAACCAGGGACAGCCCCAGCCTCTCCCCTATGTGGCAATAACAGCTGCACAGAGCTTCTGCCAACCATGCTGATTTCCATGGGGGACTGCAACTCCCATCATGCCCTGGGAGAGAGTGATGTACAGGTGTGGCTGCCTATGGCTGGGAAATAAACGCTTATATTGCTGAATGAGTTTGGATATGGAAGGTCATAGGATCCCAGGGAAACCAGACCTGTGCCTGAAGATCAAGACAGCAAACTCACGTGTGTCCCAGCTGCCAGCAGGAGGCTTCAGGATTGAGAGTGGTCGGGAGTGAAAAGGTAAGACAGGTTTATTGATTTAACATGCACACATCTACGCGTAGTATAAACAAGGCAACCATAACAGACAATGATATTCCGTGTCGACAACTTATCAGCAGTCCCCTCTGATGCCTGATGTACAACAAGTCTCTCTTGATAAAAGCTCAGCAAAGTCAGGCGTCCCCGAAATGCTCTGTCAAGGGGGGTACCGGGAAGGACCCTGGTTTTCGGTCCTCGGGCTCCTCGAGATCTGCCGGCCCACCGAACCCAGGTCAGCAGCCAGTCTTCAAAATGGTAGCTTCCTTACAAGGTTGCGTCTTCCTTCTGCCAATTCCTGGATGTGCCAGCAAATTTATAGCTTTCTAAGCTATGCCGTTGGTTGACAGCCACTCACAATCTCACACCAAGATCTCTCCTTATATAGCCAACCAATAGCAATACAAGCATTTGCGTTACACCATATAAGGACAATTTTAGCTGCACAACTACTCAACTGCTTACAAGGCCTCATACCAGTTTTCTTTAAACTTTAGCTAAACCTCTTAGCTATAATACATTTTGCAATACATAGACAAACAACAGGTAATATTTGGTCTTGCTCCTTGACAAGGCACTCAGCAAGCACTTCACTTCAAGCAGGCACAACTCTCGACTGTCACAGATGATGGCTGAGGATGAAATTTTTTTTCTGGGAATTAGGGTAATTCATCACCGAGGCACAGGAAAGGATGATTTTATAATAACTTTAGTTGCAATTAAAGCGATATCCTATCCAATGGGATGACCAGCTCCAGGACAGCACAGCAGATAGGGGCCAGGGGCTCAGTTGGGGGCTAGGGCCTTAAAGTTGGGCCTGAAACAATAAGCATGGGCTAAGGGCTGAGACAGTAGGCATGGGTAGCCCAAAGGCGACAAGTAACCCACTACAACCGAGGTGATCGAGAAAGAAAATTCGAGACAGGGGCCTGGGTGTTAGTACTGCTTCCTGATCAAGAGTCGAAGTTACTTGCTTGGTGGCATGGGCCCTACGAGATTGTGCATCAAGTAGGACCTGTTGATTATGAGGTACACCAACCCGGCAGATGGAAGAAGAACCAAGTGTATCACATCAACATGTTGAAACTGTGGCAAGAGCGAGAGGGTCTATGGCTAACATCATACCCTGAAGAGCCTGAGTTGGGGCTCTCTCTGGGAGAGGAAGATGGAGGGGGTGATGTGGACCTGGCCCCTTAGCTATCAACTGAACAGCAACGACAAGCAGCTGAGCTGATAGAGGAATATGGACACACGCTCCAAGAAACCCCCGGGGTAGCTCAGGACATAGAGATACCACCTGGCCAAGTGATCCGGGAGAACTGGAGACGGATCCGCCCAAAACTGCAGAGTCAAATAAAAGAAGTTGAGATGCTGCTGCAAAGGCGAATAATACAGGAATCTCATAGTGACTGGCAGAGCTCAATCACTGTAGTCCCAAAACCGGGTGGAAAGATCCACCTATGTATTGATTTTCAAAAAGTAAAAGCTGTGGCAAAGTCTGATGCTTATCCAATGCCGAGGGTGGATGAGATGGTAGAGGACATTGGGCGAGCTGGCTATATCTCTACATTGGACCTCACAAAAGGCTATTGGCAGGTCCCGCTAGCACCAGAAGACCAGGAGAAGACGGCATTTGCTACGCCCACACGATTGGGAAGGAAGACACACGCTACCTCGGGTTCCAGGTAGGGAGCGGCAAGGTGCGACTCTTGCTGGACAAGGTAGAAGCACTATGGAGGTGTCAAGCACCATGGACAAAGAAGCAGGTGAGAGCATTTTTAGGACTCACGAGTTACTATAGAAAATTTGTGCCTCGCTTCGCAGAACTTATGGTGCCCTCGACAGAGCTAACTCAGGTTGGGCCCAAACAAGGCGATGTGGACCCCTGAGGCGGAAAGAGCATTTCAGGAAGTGAAAGAGGCATTATGCCTGCACCCCCTGCTGTATACGCCGGATTGCAATAAAAACTTCACAGCACAGACTGATGCATTAAACACGGCCATTGGTGCAGTGTTAATGCAGGAGGCTGGAGGCAAAGAACTCCCACTAACTTATATAAGCAGGACGTTGCACCCCCCTGAGAAAAATTATGCCACAATCGAGAAAGAGTGCCTGGCAATCAACTGGCCCATAGAAACATTCAGATATTATTTGTTAGGGCGAAAGTTCACGCTAATCACCAATCATGCACCGCTGCGATGGCTACAGAACATGAAAACTGATAATCCGAGACTAACGAGGTGATCCCTCAGTCTACAACCGTATTGTTTTGTGGTAGAGCATCACCCAGGGACCAAGAAGGCCAATGCTGACTTCTTCTCATGGCAATAGGAGATAGGAAGGTGTGGAAGAGACGGATAAACCCCAGACAAAAGAGAAGAGAAGTGGGGGTGTAACAGGGAACCGGAGCCCTGGTACTGGGAAGCATGACAGCTACTTTAAGACCAGAACTTGCCGGGCACAGCAGCCCGGGGTTAAAAGCTGAGCCTGGCCAGCTGATCAGGGGATTGGAGTGACAGGTCACCGGAAGAGAGCTCAGGCCAGAGCAATATAACCCCGGGAGAGCTGGCCCTGCAGCCCCCTCTGAAGCTGAGCTGCCCCCAACACCACACGGCTGCCCCCGGGGATGATATCCCACCCCAGAGACCTGGTGCAACACCAATGCCTGTTCTGCCCCTTCAGCTCCTGCCTGGAGACCTTGAGGTCCTCCTCCTGCATCTGCACCTCCAGCTTCACCCTCTGCCCCGGGCCCAGGCTCTGATCTATCCGCAAGTACCCCCTGCTCAGAGCAGCCTTGGGGTGTCCTCACCTTCCTCCAGCCCACAGCCCAGAGCCCCCTGCCCTGATGCTCCAGAGCCCCTTCCACCCCCTGCCCAGCCCTACAGGTGCCCCTCACTCATGACCTGCAGCCCCCTCCATAAAAGAAAGCAGCAACCCACAGGCTGGGAACCGCCGTATTACAAAACAGCCCCAAATAAGCAACCTCTACATAAAAAATCTCCAAAAACCGCAAGACCCCCTGGACCAACACTGCCTTCCACCCTGGGAGGATCACGGCATCTCCCCTGCGGGGGGTTGCCTTTGCCTCGGCCATGGGATGGAAGAGCCAGGATTCAAGGGGTTGTCAAAGGAAAGCCCCAGGACAGCAATGTCCCCCTACACCCTTGGGGGACTCACTCTGCAGCCTCCTCCCTCCTCATCCTCCTCCTCCCTCCAGACCCGCCTTCTGCACAAAGGCTCAGAGCAGCTCAGCACAAGGGCACAAAAGCCCCGGAGCAGAGAGCAGGAGGGGAAACAAGTTAAAAAGCAAGGGGAGAATACTTACCTGGCAGGGGAATGCCATGGCCAGGATGATGGCAGGGGAAATTACCTGACCTACAATCAAAATAGCACTGTGTACTGGAGGTTGCACCCTGTATGCTTGCGGACAGGACGGTCTAGGAGAGCCTCATAGTTATCTTCCCCCGACCGGCTTCCAGCTGGAGGATCTCGGCTACATGCCAACTTTGTGGCAATGGGAGACTCCTCCCTAGCTTCCTCCTAGGGCCATATGGCCAAAGGCAAGCAAAACTCGGGGGCACCCGGGCTTGGGGCTGCAGGTAGGATGCCCGCCAAAGGATTTGGAAGCATCTGGAGCCCCAGACCGGGGTGAGAGATGTTTGCTGGTAGTAACGTCAGGCTGGAGCTGATTTTCTTTTAGCCTTTTTTACTTTTGTTTTGCTTAGCCAAAGTGTAACACCATTTTATTATTTTTCTTTTTCTGTTTGAATGCGGTACGCGTATGGTCGGGTTAGAAAGGAAGCGAAGACAATATCCTGTTCCAACGGCTGAAGATTGCAGACGGATAAACCTGAAGCAAGGAATCAGCCCGAACAGAAACAAGCAAGTCTAACCATCTAACCGACATGCAGCTGGCTTGTGAACACCCTGACCACAGTGCCAGCTGGCCAGGAAGACACCAGCCCTGTGCCCCAAACCACTATGCCACAGGCACCGGGCATCCTCTTCTCACCAGTGCTGGCAGCGGCATGGGGCAGGCACTTCCCTGGGGCAGGGACAGCAACACCGGCCCTTGAGCAGGAGAGTGACCTGGGTCTGATCAGGGGTTTCCCCCCCTCCCGTCTCCCTTGCAGCCTCCAGCATTTAGGGCCATGATAGATGTTACACTTTACAACCCGATCATGTGTTACAACCCCTCACATGAAGCCCATGCACGGGGTTACATCTCGGTTAGGAGCCCAACCATCTTGATAACTAAAGCTTGATGGATGTACTTAAACTGAACCAGATGTAGTTGAACCATGTTGTGCAATTGATTTTGTAACGTCTATCAGGCAGCTGGGATTTAGGGTGTCATCCTTGAGATTTACCTAGTTTGTCCACCAGGTGTAGCTCCAGAGCCTGTAATTTCTTGTCTCCATGGTTCCTTGCTGTGGTGGGTGTACTGGGGGGACTGCAGGAGCAGGGCATGTGGCAGGGGGGCTGTGCAAGGGGGAGAAAGTGGCAGGGGAGCCCACACTCCCCCACAAACCCCACACACTCCCATACCCACATACCCCACACCCACACCCTCAACACCTGTTCATGATTCCCCCCATAAACCCCCACACCCACACCTTCAGAAACCCCCCCACACACCCCACAAATCCCCCTGCGCACACCTCCCCAGACACAAGTACCTGCATATATTTCCAAAGAAAGTTCAAATAGTGTTATATTTAGTTTAATATTTTTTAAAGTAGTTAATTTTGCATCATTTTGGATTTTTATGCACCTAACTTTGAATTTGTCTGCACATAATTCCCTGAGGTGTAATAATAGTTCAGACATGGGTGTGAGATGGAGCTGAGACCAGGAACATGCAGTGCAGAGCTCAAACACAGGTGTGAGATGGAGCTGAGACTAGGCACACTTGATGAAGGTCAAAGACATTTTTTTTTTGGAAATGTGTGTGTATGTGTGTGTGTGTGTGTTATACACACAGTTTCCTACATAAGCATTCCTACACACACCTTAAAATGCATTTAAAACCCACACACCCGTTACAATGGACGCCCCCGCACATCCATCCACAGTCCTTTCCTTAACACAGTTTCTTAGTTCTCACCCCGCAGTCGGGGTTTACACGTCCACTTATTCCCTATCTTTGTTGTTGTCGTGTCACTGTTGCTTCTGCTACTGCTGACTGCTGTTGTCATCGTGAAGGGCGCAGATATCGGTGTGAGATGGAGCTGGGACCAGTCACGCCTGGTGCAGGGAAAGTAAAGGAAGAATCAGGTTTAAATCAGGAGTGAGTAAATGATCCACCCCTCCTTCCCCTGCACCCACAGCTACAAAGATAATGCCTCTTTAGCACAGAGATTCCTCGTATTTTTAAATGCTCCTCATCCCCCATTGCTTGGGGATTCCCTGACGTGCACTAGCTTTGTCCAGGATGCTAAAAGGGGCTTGCTCTACCACTGCTTGAATTCAACACCCTGCCGGACATCTGACACCTTCGGGTATCCGGACGGGTTCCCCCATTTTCTACTCCTAATTTACGTGGTCGCAGAGCAGCTTTTACACACTGACCTTTCCGCTCAGGAGAAACCCCACCATCTGTGGTCTCTCCTCTACAAGATGAAGTTTCCTTTCTACCTGGGAGATCTCTTAACATCTTGGATTTCTCCTTTGCCTGATGAAGGACATCTGGGCCCAAAAGCTTGCAACGAAAAAAAAATTGCAACTACTGAGTTGGCCTAATAAAAGATATCACCTCTGCCCCAAGAGTTTTGTCTGCCTATGCCCCCCTTAGACCAACACAGCTACAACCAATACCGCTTTCCCCATTCAGAGCTTTTCTACAAGAGATCTGCATGGCTGTCTCCCATTGACACACGACTAGGGCTAATTTTTACTTTAAGTTTTATCCACTCATCCATGCCAGGGGAACTCGTGCTACAAGGTAGGTGAAGTACACCATGCTGCGAAGTGTGGGCGTCACTGTGAGTGATGTGTTAGCAGAAGAGCTGTGTGGTCCTATAGCACAAGGTTTGCTAAGCCAGCCCCTGAAGGCGGATTTAGCCTTCAACCAAGTCAGACCTTTCAAAGATCCCCTTTGCAGTGCACAGCAATAAAGTTTCACAAACAAATGAACAGAAGCTGGAAGGCTAGCAGGTCAGAGCAATGAGTGAGCAATCAACTTGGTAATATTTAAGCTTTTAATGTTCATTTATTTGTTTAAGGTTACATATTTAAGCTTTCAGTGTATTTAAATTAAAGCTAAGTAAGTAAAGCTAAATTAAAATTAAATAGATAATTTTTCCATCTAAAACAGTGCTACCCAGAGTGTGGGAATTCAAATTACATGAATCTACTCTATAAAAAACATCATGGCATGTAAGCGCCATCCAGCGGCACTATGAGGTGCACAGCTTAACCCAGGTGAGTGAATGAATGTCTATCCCCCTCATAGACATAGGGATGTATGTAAATCAGATGCATTTAATCCACATTTAGATAAATCACTTGCACAGTGCCCAGTGAGTTCTGATTCAGTATCGGTAACTCCCATGTTCCTGTGTGGCTTGAGTTAGTCTCACTTCGGCTAGAGGTAGACATTCAAAAAGCCGCAGCCTGAATTGATTCAATCTTTGCAGATCAGCCGAAGCTGGCTAGGCTGAACCGGTTTGTAACCACCCAGACAACCCCTCTGGACTGAAGAAATGCAGGCACATGCCTGCAGTGGCTTCGGCTAGAAGCTGTGGGGTGGGGGTGCTAGAGCAGCCCTCCCTTCCCTTCCACAGTACTGAACTGAGGGGTGGTGTGGCTAGGCCCGGCAGGACGTGCTGATTAGGGAGGGGTTCCCGCCCCACACACACAAACACACACTGCTCCTGACCAGCAACAGAGCCAGCAGGGAGTTACACAGCATTTACTTACACAGCAGGGTGTTGATAACAGACCATTTATCAGCCCATCAAAACAAAACAAAGCCTCTCTTATTAGTTTAAGCTCTTCTTAAACAACTTTTTCCGAGGAAAGAACGGAGCGAGGTTACCAGCCAGCTGTTGATTAGCTCCAAAATGCCCTAAGCAGACACTGTCCTGTCTGCCTTTGTCCTGTCTTACACAGACACCTCTCAGCATTAGGTAGTGTACCACATGCTGGCTAGGGTCCACATGGGAGTAGGGAGGGAGGGGATCTCTGCTTGAGCAGGGGGGCAGGAGGAAGCCAAGCAGATGCCCCTGTGCCTGCCGTCTGTGCCGGCACTCCCACTGTATCTTCTCATCTTCCAGAAGGGTCGTGTTCAGTTTCCATACGCCCTTGCCTCTATTAGAAATAAATATTTTTGCAAAAAAAGAAAAAATGTAGACCTGTTCTTATCAGATGTAATATCTGATACGTCCTGTGCATTGAGCAGATTTGTGGTCATGGGAGGTGGAATTGGGGCTTGCCTGGTATTGCTGTGCTTCCAGGAGGACAGGGCACAGGGAACACGTGGCAGTATCAAAGACAGGATGCACGGTGCAGAGTCCAGCCCACCGTTGCAGTCCACCTCCGCCCCACGCACAAATCCACTGGGCATGTGCCCCCAGGCCTTCCCCAAGGTGCGCAGAGTGGCAGGAGCCCCCTTGCACCCCAAACAAGCCACCTGGGCTCTGAGCGTCTTACAACCCTCTCCAGCCCTGGGGCCCCATTCACCCCAGCCCCTACCCTTGCCTCTGCCCCACTCCCTCCCAAACTGTATACCCCCTCATGCCACTTTGCCACGACAGACTTACCTGCTGCGCTGGACAGTGCTCCGCATGCCACCAGGCTGCTGCAGGCTCCGGCTGCACATCTGTGTCTGTGCATGCCCCTCCCCGCCTGCTGCAGGCACCCAGAGCCCATGCCGGGTCTGCCCTGTGGTCCTACCCATTACCCTGCATTTGCGGGGGCTAAGCCCTGTTAGCTCCAGCCTTCTGCTGCCTCCGTATTTGGCCTGTGGATCAGCAAGGGGTAACTCAGACCTACAGTGCCCAACCTGCAAATGACACTACGGAAGAATCAGGCGGCCCTTTGCTTGAGTATCAATGCCCCTGATGCAGGATTTCCTGTTAGGATTAAGGACTAAACGTGTTATTTCAACTTTCCCTTCCATAGTTTCTGGCCTTGGTGTGTCTTTTGAGGCAACGAATAATGGTCCTCTCTCCATGCCTGCTGTTCCCCTGAAGGAATTTACAGTATGGAGAACTCCCCTCAGGGTTTCTTTCATCCTCCACCCATGAGCTCAGTCATTCCCTGCTCCTTTGATCCAGTCCAACCCCCTACTCAAAGCAGGACTGTCCCCTACTATATCACCCTTGGAGGTTTTGAAGACTTGGGTAGACAAAGCCTTGGCTGGGATGATGTAGTTGGGGCTGGTCCTGCTTGGAGCAGGGGGTTGGACTAGATGTAACCCCTTAAGGTTCTTCTAACTCTCATTTTCTATGACTCCATGGTGCACTTCATCCCATGTATAAGTCAGCTCTGTCCCCAGGCCTGTATCACTCCTGTGCCTATGAGCATACGCGACTGGTAGAGAGTCACGGGGGGGGGGATGTGCCCCCCCTCCCAACAGGGATGTCCCCACTGCCGACACTGCCGGTGGCATCTGCAGGTGCTAGCCAGCTCCACCCTGAGTCTGTGGGTACCCCCACTAGACTCAGGAGCCACTAGTCGCCCATGCCCATAAGTCTCCCTGAGCCCTGCAGCCCCCAGCACCTTCCTTCTCTCTCCACCCAGGGGAGCTGGCAAGAGGGGCAGGAGACAGAAAGGCGCCAGCCCCCATGCCCCAAACCACGATGCCAGAGCCACTGGGCACCATCTTTTCACCAGTGCTGGCAGTGGCATGGGGCAGGCACTTCCCTGGGGCAGAGGCAGCAAACCAGGTCCTTGAGCCCCTGCCTCAGCCGAGGCAAAGGCTTCACTTCCTACTGCTGCCTCTGGCCATGTCCAGGGCCCGCTCAGAGCTCTGTGTCCTGCTCCTGTCCCGGGGAGCTGCGGCCTGTGGCTGCCTCTGGTGCAAAGGCTGTGGTTTTGGGGCTGTTTTGTAATACAGCGGTTCCTGACCCGGGGGTCACAGCTGCAGAAAGAAGATGGGACCCCCCAAAGGGGCAGGGGCTGCTGCCGCCTCCCCCTGCCCTCACCTTTGAGCACAGGGTTAGATTAGATGTGACCTCCTGAAGACCTTCCCAACCCTCATTTTTTGTGATTCCATGGTGCACTTCATCCCATGTGTATGTCTCCCCTCAGCCAAGGACACTGCCCAATTCTGGTTGGACCATAGAGTTCACATCCACGACCTTCCAGACAGCATAACCTTCAACCGTGGGTCCAAATTTGCCTCCTGGTTTTGACACAAGGTCCTGCAATTAGGGTTACAAGGGAGCTCAGGAAGTCATCTAACCCAACCATTTTCTCAAAGCAGAACCAACCCCAACTACATCTTCCCAGCCAAGGCTTTGTCTAGCCAGGTCTTCAAAATCTCCAAGGATGATATAATCGGGGACAGTGCTGCTTTGAGTAGGTGGTCGGACTAGATCAGAGGAGCAGGGACAGGGCATGCTTATTTTGTGGAGGATGGAATAAAAGCCTGAGGGGAGCGGCCAGTACTATAAATACCTGCAAGGAAACAGCAGGCACATGGGGAGGACATTATTCATAACCTCGAAAGAAACACCAAGGCCAGAAACTATGAAAGGGAAAGTTGAAATAACACATTCAGTCCTTAACCCTAACAGGGAATCTTGCATCAGGAGCATCGATACTGAAGCACTTGGGCCACCTGAGGCCTCATCTATGTCATTAGCAGGTTGGGGGCTGTAGGTCTGAGTTGCCCCTTTGTGACAAGGGGCAACCACCAGGGCCCGGTCACAGTACTGGCCTGCCCACCTGTCCGGGGTGGTCTGCCCGGTCTTTCCTTCCTGGTATGATACTTGTTGTAATAATGTGGGAAGCTGCCCATTTAATGCCCCAATGACTAGGGCTTTACACACGACTCTAACCTTCCCTTATCGAGTCCCATGCCTCGCAGAGGACATCCATATTGCACGGTGCCTCACACCGACCCGTGCTCCAGGGTCTCACCGGGACTCTCACCCCACCCTGGAGCTCGCTGCCACTATGCCGCCACACTGTGTATTCAGCTACTCACCCCTTACTGGCTGCACTTGGCCTTTGGGCTCTGCTTGCCCCAGGTGTCCTCACATGCGCACTGCACACCCGCTCACTGAGGCCCAGCTCTGCCTCTGGCCTAACTTCTTCTTTGCCCCCTTTCTAGGGCAACAGGTTACTCCCCTCACTGGGGCCCACTCCGTAACTTACTTTAGTGCAGCCCTTCAGGTTGCCCCTTGCAACCCTACTCTGCACCAACCTCTAGCCCCACTCTGGGCTTTCATTTCCCCTTTCCAGGGGCCAGACGGGGTCTTACCCTGCCATGAGGCTCAGGTGTCTTGTAGACATACCTAGCCCTTTCCTGCCCCCCGCTGAGACCAACTCCAGGTCCCCTTCCTGGGGCTCGGGGTCTGACACCCAATGGGCTCAGGTGTCCACGGACATGCCTGGCCCCCTGCTCTTGAGAAGAGAGAAGAGATTGATGTCATATATCTTGACTTCAAAAAAGCCTTCGATCTGGTGTCCCATGATCGCCTCTTGGAGAAACTGGCCAATTGTCGCCTTGGGTCCTCCACGATCTGCTGGCTGGAAAATTGGCTCCGGGGTCGGACCCAGAGGGTAGTAATCGATGGAAGTCACTCATCGTGGTGTCCTGTGACCAGTGGGGTCCCCCAAGGCTCTGTCCTTGGACCCATACTGTTCAACATCCTCATTAATGATATGGACACTGGAGTCAGAAGCGGACTGGCCAAGTTCACCGATGACACCAAACTTTGGGGCAAAGCATCCACACCAGAAGACAGGCAGGTTATCCAGGCTGACCTGGACAGGCTCAGCAAGTGGGCAGACGAGAATCTGATGGTGTTCAACGCCGATAAATGCAAGGTTCTCCACCTTGGGGAAAAAAAACCCGCAGCATCCTTATAGGCTCGGCACTGCTATGTTGGCTAGCACTATGCAAGAAAGAGACTTGGGGGTCATCACTGACCACAAGATGAACATGAGCCTGCAATGCGATGCGGCGGCTAGTAAAG
>NW_005843155.1:198850-199339 GCF_000455745.1 Alligator sinensis | reverse complement strand
GGTCTGGAACAGCCTGCCACCGGAGGTGGTTCAAGCGCCTTCATTGAACACCTTCAAGATGAAACTGGATGCTTATCTTGCTGGGATCCTATGACCCTAGCTGACTTCCTGCCCTTGGGCAGGGGGCTGCACTCGATGATCTTCCGAGGTCCCTTCCAGCCCTGATGTCTATGAAATCTATGAAATGGATTACCCGCTGGATGGTGGGAGCTGGTTTTAAAAGGTGCCCCTGCCCACCTTTCACTGGGGAGGCAATTGGCCTGGCATTTCTGGTTTTCTAACTGTTCGTTTTTAGTTATCAGAAAGTCCCAATTTTGATTGAATTGCCTTACTCAGTAACAGGGAATTATCAACAGGGATCCTGGTTTTCCCTGATGATAAAGGAATCATAAATTCTCTGATTAAAACCCCCAAATCCATTATTAAAATGAAAGGCCCCTGTGTGTGTATATATATATATATATATATATATATATATATATATATATA
>NW_005843155.1:196663-198610 GCF_000455745.1 Alligator sinensis | reverse complement strand
TATATAGGTATGAGTTGAACACAATGTTTTATTGATATATTTACACTTTTAAAGCAATTTGGAAGCCTACTAGTGCCTCAATCACTATAATAAAATACATTGAAATACCTATACATTTTGGTATTTGATTTTGGGTTTTTTTATCATGAAAAATTGGAGCTCCCCCTGCCCCTTAGCTCACAGAACACAGTTCCAGGCCCCTCACTCCCAAGCCACAGCCCCCCAGCCCTGCTGGTTCCCCTCACTCCCCCCCACGACCCTCCCCAGCCCTTTTGCCACCCCTCACTCCCCCTCCTCCACAGCCCCCTGGCTCTGCTGGTGCCCCTCATCCCCCACACACAGGCCCCTGCCCCTCCAAACCCTGCCAGAGGGGACCCCCAGCAGCCAGGGCTACGGGGCCAGAGACGGGCTGCCTTGCCAGGGTAGCTTGGCGCTTGCAGCAGCAATGATCTTCCGTGCATTACCCTGATCTGCCCTGCCATGCCGAGTCCTACCGGCTGGGCTGTGGAGGCCTTGGGGGAGTGCAGCAGGGCAGGGAGCCCGAGTCCACAGCAGGCAGCCCATGCCTGCCCTGTGCACATAGCTGAGGGGCACAGGCATCCCCTGGCCCTTTAGGAGTGTGCATCGTGGCGGGGAGCCATCCCCAGTCCATTGCCCCCCAGATGAGCCACCCGCAGCCCCATCCCACTCTCTGCTGGGGGTCTACCTGCTCTGTTCCCATCTTACAGCTCTGGAGAGCACACACAGGGATACCATGTTCAAGTCCGAGTCTTTATTATCACAGACTGTATTAAAGCAAATGCAATGAAGGGAGGGAGGGCACGGGGAAATGCAGCTCTGGAGAGAGACGATAAAGCAAAACCTGCCCAACTGGCTCAGGGGGTGGCAGTAGCAGCTCCTTGCAGACCCCGGTGGGTCTCCGCAGACCTGGGAGAAGGGTCACATGGTGGTGAGGAAAGGCAAGGTAAAGGTGGAGGGCTGGGAGTGCTTCTCCAGCCATAAATGTCCTCTTTGCTGCACATCAAGAGCCTCACATACAGGATCCCTGGAACCAGGAGGGAGGATGACGCTGGGAGACAGCCAAGGACAGTCCCTGGGTGTCACTTGGAGCCAGCTGTCCTGGGGAACGCACCCTATGGTGAAGGCTCCTCTTCTCCCCTGGGGAGCACTGGCTGCTTTTAGGGAATGAGGGGGAAGGCACAGGCTCCAAGCCTGATGCAAAGACCATCTCATTACAGGTTCCCCCAGCATCTGTGCTGGTGTCTGCTGGAGGTGTTTCCTCTGAGCCCCTCCACACCAAGCAAACCTTGGGGGCAGCCTCTGGGTCCTCGGGGTCCTGCATCTACATGGGCTGAAGGCTAGGTGACCTCTTTCTGCGCTCCATCAGCACAAAGCTGCTTTCTTGAATGCTCGGGGAGTGCAGCAGGAGCACTGATGTGGCTTCTCCCCTGTGTGGATATACCTGTGTCTGGCCAGGTCAGAGGGATGCCTGAAGCTCTTCCCACACTCGATGCAGCGGTGTAGCTGCTGCCGGCTCTGCGCACACTGGTGCTGGGACAGGTCTTGCTGGCTGGCAAAGCTCTTCCTGCACTTGGTGCAGCGGTGTGTCGTCCTCCCCAGGTGGATGCACTGATGCTGAGCCAGGGAGGAGAAGAAATGCATGTAGGTCTTACCACATGGGACACAGCGGTACTGATGCTTCTCCCTCTGCACAGGTTGGTGCTCGACCAGACCCGAACTGCAGCCAAAGCTCTTCCCACACTTGCCGGAGCAGTGAGGGGGCTCTCCAGAGTGGACTGTGGCAGAAATGCCCCCGTCGGTGCCCCTCTCCAGAGATCTGTCTCAGCCAGCCCGAGAGGCTGCTGTTGAATCTCTCACAGCGGGGATCTCGCTCCTTGTCTGCAGACAAAAGCCTGGCGCCTGGGAGGCGATGCTCTGGTCACCTGG
>NW_005843155.1:188828-189564 GCF_000455745.1 Alligator sinensis | reverse complement strand
GGAGCCTGGAAGGTGGTCGGGCGCAGGGAGGTGGGCGGCTCAACGCAGGAGCGCCCCCTACTGGCCCGCCACATGGACCAGGTCTGAGCTGCACACAGAGCCTTCCCCACTGCCTTGGTTTGCATGCGGGCTCTCTCTGCACTGCGACTTTGTCTTGCGGCTGTTCAGCTCCGCAAAGTCTTCCTTGCACCTGGGGCTCTTTCTGGCTTCTGGCCCTTCTCCACTCTCACCTGGAGATGCTACCTGGGACTTTGCTACATTGTCCTTCTGCTATTGTTGCCGCCCTTCACTCTGGTGCCATTGGTCCTGCTCACGTGTCAAGGCATCCATCTCACCCCAAATCCCTGGGCAAGTCCATGATGGCTCCAGGTCCTCAGGGCCTTCCTCTGGAGGCTGCTGCTCACCTCGACAAGGCAGCCAGGCACCTCCTGCTGGTGCGGGGAGAATAACTCTGCATTAGTCCCTGCCTTGCTGGAATGGCTTCGTGCTCTAACGGGCTGATGAGGAGACCAGAGGCATTTGTTTAAAGGAAGAAAGAGGCTCTCTAAGGGCTGCTCTGTCCCACAGCACTGGTGGGTCCCGGGGGAGATGATGCCGAGCCCTGCACCTGACTGCGCGGACTTGCTCCAGATGCCGAAGGGCATTGGTGAGACTGCTCTCCAGCGCTCGCCTCGATCTCTGCAGTGCTGAGAGCAGCATCTGGATACAACGGTGAACAGCCTCATGCTGGGTTTTG
>NW_005843155.1:169107-188797 GCF_000455745.1 Alligator sinensis | reverse complement strand
GCGGGGGGGGGGAGCCCGGGCTTGCACTGGCCCACCTGCCTCTGTGCTTCACACGAGGGCTGCTTCTGTTTTGTAGGAAAAGCCAACGGGTTTCACTTTTCATCTCTCCAAGAAATGTTCTGGGAGGGGAGGACTTAGAGCGGTGTCTCTCTCTTGGGAAAGCAGCAGGGCTGTGCTTCGTGCCTGCTTGCAGGGAAAGGTTCAGGGCAGGGAATGAGCCCATGGAGGGGTCCTCTGCAGACAGGTCCCAGGTGGTCTCCACGTCACTGGAGTCTGCACTGGGACAAAGGCCCTGGCATCACTGCACGTGGACTGTGTGCTGAGTCTCAGGCCCTGTGACACTCAGAGGCCCAAAGATTGGAAATCCCACCCACCCCATGGAGCCATCTCATGTAGCCTGCGGCCAGGATTAAACACTTCCAGCATTCCCAGTCAACCTGACCTGGAGGAACCAGGGACAGCCCCACCAGCCTCTCCCCCATCCGGCAATAACAGATGCATAGCGCTTCTGCTAAACATGCTGATTTCCATGGGGGACTGCAACTCCCAGCATGCCCTGGGAGAGGGGGATGTACCTTGGGCTGGGCAATCAACTCTTACACCGCTGAGTGAGGATGGAAATCGAAGGTCCTGGTACCCCAGGGAAACCAGATCTGTGCCTAAAGATCAAGACAGCAAACTCACATGTCCCCGAACAGCTCTACCAAGGGGGAGCAGAGAGGGGCACTTGCTTGTCTCGCAAGCTTTGCATTTCAACACCCACCTGCACACGTCCAGCATAAGCTACTTGGGGTCAGCCCCTGCAAGGGCAGCACCGGGCAGCTCTGCTGTTTCCAACCCCCGTCACTCGGGGCAAGGAGCACTTCTGAGAGGGGAGGCAGGGGACGGGGTAGAGACAACTCACCTGCAGCCAGGTCCTCCCGCCGTGAGATTTCCCCTCTCTGCTGCTCAGCACAGCCCCCGAGCTCCCCCTGGCCTCGGTGGAGATGGTGGATTAAGTCAGGGGTGGGACCTCGGTATCCTGTTTGGGGCAGATATTAAAGAGGGTTTGTGACTGAGCACTGCATGCAGCATAACCAAGTGGGATGCAATCAAGTCATGGATTCTCCTGGGGCCTTGGAGGAAAAGGGAAGGTGGACATTTAGTGTGAAAGGGAAGGCACTGCAGGGAGAAGCCTTCAATACATGATGGTCCGTGTCACCCGGGTAGTGGAGGGATGGTCCTAGGAAACAAAGCACCAACCACTTGGAAGTATAAAGGGGTATACAACTAACAGTCACCAGGGACAGGGTGGAGATGCAGTGATCTGTGATGTACCACAAGGCAGAAAGATGAAGCTCTTATTATTTTCAAGGTACCAAACCTGAGACTGTGGACACACTTCTGCATGGATAACACTCCCACTTACCAGTGTAAATCCAGGCCAAGAATAGAAATGAGCCTGTTCTCACTGCAGGTTTAATGCAAGGACTTGGGGCAGTGAAAAGAATCCAGATCTACGGGTGTTGATGACACATTTTTGGGGAAGAGAGGGTCATTCATCACCAGGGCACAGGAAATGATGACTTTATTACTGTGCTTGCAACTAAAGCAACATCCCATCCAAGGGGAGCATCATCCCAGCAGGGGAGATGAGTGCACAGGTTGGCAAGTACTGCAGGGCTGAAAATACAGTTCCCTTGAAGGCAGGGATGTGGAAAAAGAAGGCAGAAGCAGACACATTTATTAGCATGTGAAATCCCAGAATGTAGAAATGGTCCATGTGGTCTTTGTTGAGCTAAATAAAAGCACTGGACCCCTTCCCTAAGGAAATCCCCCGTGGGAAATGAAGGGAAACAAGAGCACTGGAAAAGCAAATTAACCCAGTAAAAGCAAGATCCCTGTATTAGAGAGTCTCTGGAAAGGAAAATGGGTTTTCTGTTCGCCCTATGCCTAGCCCACTTCTTTTTATCACAGCAATGGGCATCTCACATGCAAAGGGGTTTTAAAGGAAGACAAGAAAACATTGGAGAATGGCAGAGCCCTACCTCCTCTGCATCCCCAGCCCTGCAGCCCCCTCGGCACCCCCAGCCCTGCCGGTGCCCCTCACTCCCAACCTGCCCCGGCTTGCACAGTGCATCCCCCCGCAGCAGCCAGAGGCTCAGCCCGACTGGGTCCTTGTCTCCAGCATCCTCCTAACCCAGCTCAGGGCACAGTCTGGGCTCCTCTGGGCACATCCAGTCTGTTACCCCATCTGCACTGGGATGTGGGGTCCTCTATGCGCTCACACCTGCCCCCCTGCACTACTGGGGTGCTGAGGGGTCCTACTTTGCCAGGGCACGGCTTGCTGGTGCCCGCTGGGTGTCATGAGAGCATGCACAATGAATGCTTAGGGTCTGCTGCTGCGTCCGAGCATTGCTCGGGCATGCAGGGGTGAATCAGGAAGGACAAAGTGCATGTTGAGTTGCAGCTAGCAAGGGACGTGAAGGGAACAAGAAGGGTTTCTACAAGTACGTTGGTAGCAAGAGGAGGATCCAGGAAAGTGTGGGTCCCTTCCTGAATGGGGAGAGGCAACCTAGTAACAGAGGATGCAGAAACGGCTGAAGTGCTCAGTGCCATTTTCACCTCGGTCTTCACAGGCAAAGTCAACTGCTGCGGGGCTTGTTTGCATGTGTGCGCGTGTGCATACGTGTCTGCTTGCTGGTTGTCACACAGTTTTATCACACGCACGTTGTGCTAATGAGGACTTTCATCTGGGCTTTTGGCTGCCCCGTGCTCCGGCTAGACTAATGTGAGGTCCTCCTCTGCTCATCATTGTTTCTTGCACTTCTTGCAGACCCATGAAGGTCTCATCCTTCAGCCTGTTCTCCCTGGCAGTGAAAGCCCAGTCTTGTAGCATCAACTGCAGCTGGATCATCCACTCATCAAGTCAACTCCGCAGGTCATAGGAGTCATGGGGGAGTCACAGAGAAATGGGCCTGGGAGGGAGCTGCAGAGGTCACATCTAGTCCAGCCCTCTGCCTGAGGCAGGAGCATCCCTATCCAAACCAGCCCGGACCAACCCATCATCCAGACTCTACATAAAACTACAAGGGGCACGTCTACACGAGACGCTCCTGCTCAGCGATTACTGTGCATTTATTTAGCACGTGTCTAAGCAAGTACGAAACAAATGTGCAGTGACCAGAGTGATTGTGCAGTAGCACCAGCAAACGGCTTTCAAGTGAGCGATGTGCCCCAGGACATGGTAAAATCCAGGTGTCTACAACTGAGCCAGAGCATGCACACCAGAAATGTATCTTCCAGTTTATGGCAAAACCACGTATTACTTAAAATACATGGAAAAGAAAGTGATTTCTTGGTTAAAGACTTGTAACCGGACCCAATGAGGACTACACATTAGTCCCAGCCCACATTTGTGAAATCTCCAATGATACAGCCGACAAAATTGTGGAAGAGCCAAGAGTATGCCACTGATATTGAAATAAAAGAGTAAAAGGAGTTAAAAAAACCCAACATATGACCCTTTTTTCTCCATGATAAGCTAGGGAGAAAGGACCTGAACTCAGCAAGGCATCTCAAGGCTCAATAAAAGTCTTTCTAAATGTTCCCTCCCCAATGACAGAAGCAGCCAGTAATGACAAGGCCACCCCTGGACTCCTTTCAAGATTCATTTTATTGGTAGGGCAACAATTCTCCCGGCTCTGAGCGAACTCGGTGATGTAATGTCCGTGTGTGAATCGTGATGACATTATGAGATGGAGGGGCAACACCGAAGCATCCAGCTCGTCCAGGCCATGTGCCTCTCTGCACAAATAAACCACAGCTGGAAACCGAACCGTACCATGGGACGGCAGGGGCAGCTTCCCCCAGGGGTTGAAAGCACTTGTGCATGTGTTATGTGTTACGGCCCATGTGTGTACTGTGTGACACATTTCCATAGGGTGAATGATGAACCCTCAGCATCACGCACACTCACGCCTCTGTTAGGAGAGTGGATGCCGAGCACAGAGGACTGTCTTGGTACCGAACCCAGCAGATCCCATTGAAAAGTCTTAACCGTGGGCAAGGTGTCTCTGCTAGCTGTATGTGCTGAATGATGACATGGCATGTGAGCCAGCCCGGCCCCCCCCCACATCCAGCACCCGTCAGCGATGAGGGTCCTCAAGTCACATCATCACACAAAAGAAGCGTCACTATTTCCCCCAAAGGTGGGAGTCCTCCCAGACCACGAGCTACTGTCTTTGGCCTCCTCTCAGGGGCCAACTGACCAGGGACCAGCCCCTACGGCTGTGGTACTTCAGGGGCTGAACCACATGTGAAAGGCCTTTGCTTTCGGTGTTGTCGCTGGTGTCTTTATTCTCTTCTCACTGCCCCGAAGGCAGAAGCAGGCAGGGCAGAGTGATGTGTTGGGTCCACACTGGTCTCTGGCATCCACTGGTCTCTCGAAGCCCTTTGCATTTCTCCCTTCCCAAAGCATGTAATCAGGAGAGAAGAGAAACCTCCCGGGTTCCTCATGGGGAGAAGTGTGGCCGGAAAGTGCGAGGCCGGATCATCATGGTGACCTTCTTCAGGGAGTAGTAATCCGTGTCTTTCCAGGTGTACCACACGACCCCGTCGGGCCCCAGGATCTTGCGGTTTTTCATATAGTATCTGCCCCCCTGTGAGGAAGAGACGGGCACAGTGAGGCACAGGGCAGTCTGAGAGCTGGCTGCCAATTAAAGCTAACCCCTCCAAAGCACTGGAAGCAAGTACTAAACTAAATGTGCAGTAACTACTGCGCATTAATGAATGTGTAGACATGCCCAGCGTGAGATAACGTGAGCGTACACCAAACTGGCTCAGGATTTCTCTCCCCTCCAGCTGGCAGAGACTATTTCATCCAAGAGTAGATTCCAGGTCCCTGGTCTATGCCCTTTCCAGCTGCTCTTGCTCACACAGTGGGCACGTCTACATGCTCATTGATGTGCTTTAGTTAATGCGCATTATATCTAGTACCGTTCTTGCTCATACAGTGGGCATGTCTACATGTGCATTAATGTGCTTTAGTTAATGCACATTATATCTAGTACCTCCATTGTGAGGTACTAGGAAAATGTGCATGAGCCTGTCTTAATGCGCATTAACTAAGCACTTTTTTAGTGATGCTTTAATATGCATTAAAATAGACTCATGTTGCATTAAGGCGCACGTATAGATGTACCCAATGTGTGGTAGCTCAGGGAAAGGCTGGCCTTGTGGTTAACTCATGAGGCTACAACTCTTGAAACTTGAACTGCTTTCCAAGCTCTACCAAAAAAATCCCATGTGGTTAGGGGCAAATCACTTATTCCCCTTTGAGCTTCTCTGCCAAATATTGATGAAACCTTCCCACTTAAGGATGCAGACACATGCTGCATTGGTTATGTAGTGAATTGTCATCACCCTGTAGCAAAAGTGGAGCGGACCCATGATACACACATCCATTCAGGAGTAAATGTCCTGAATCCAAGGTAAAGTCACCCCGTGAAATATGGGTACTGATGGCACTACATGGAAAAGTGACTATGGAGACCGTATCATATGCCCATTCCCATAGCTAGCTTCATCCTAGAGTACCTAATTGGCACAGTCTGCCATGGTCTTTCCAGTAGGGACAGGGAGTCCTGAATAACATCATACAAGGCACTTTGAGACCACATGCAGAAGTCCACGTCCAGTTCTGGCCACCCGTGTTCATAGAGTCATAGAAAATGAGGGTTGGAAGGGACCTCGCGAGGTCATCTAGGCCAGCGGTTCTCAACCTTTTTTGTACCGGGACCCATTTGTAAACATCAATGGCCAGTCCCGACTCACTGCCCCTCACTCCCGACCTGCTGCCCTCTGCCCCCAGGCCTGAGCCCCCCAGTGTGTGGTGTAGGGGGTGGGTGCATGGGACGGGGTGGGGAATGGGGGCCCCAAGCAGCCCCTCAGGCTGAAACACTAGGATTTCCCATGTTTTTCTTTTGTAAAGGAGGATCCATTTTTAAAGCTTGTTCACAGCCCTTTCATATATTCTTGCAACCTGCTTTTGGGTCGCACCCCAGGGGCTGGGAAACGTTGCACTAGACCTCCTGAGGTCCTTTCTAGCCTTCATTTTCTATGAGTCTATGACAACAACATCCAAAGACTTCTTTGGATAGATGTGATATCTTTTATTAGACCAACTAAATAGTTGGAAAAATTGTTCTTTGCAAGCTTTCGGGCACAAACACCCTTTTCAGGCATAGGGAGAGTCTGCTGGTGTTTATGCTACAACCAACAACTCCAAAGACTTCTGGCATCCTAAGGCCTCCCATGCCACACCGTTTCAACCACCAGGCATCTCTAGAAACAACTGTAAAGTCTAGCTTGGATACCACCACATGTTCCCTGAGGTGGGTGCACCACTCCTGGAAGCGCTGCAATACCAGGCCAATGCATGGAGGGGACAGAGCAAGCTCCAACTCCACCTCCCAAGACCAAAAATCTGCTCAACACACAACCCTCTCATGGAGGACATATCAGATTTTACAGCTGATACGATCAGGTCTACCCTGGATCTAAGCCAAAAGTCCAAGGAGAGATACCTTTAATTCCTCCAAAACCCAGTGCTCGCAGATCCAGCCTCCCAGATGTGACTGCAAGCTAAGTCACAAGGGCCTCTCTACTCACAGCCATTATAAACCACCTCTGACCCCAAAAACCAGTTGGGGCTGGTCCTGCTTGCCATGTCTCCTGCCCCATGGACCCAAGGCACTGGCCTCTGCCCCACTCATGCAGCCCAAACACTCATTCATGCCCCCTCAGCGCTCCCCTGTCTCTCGTCTCCTCCCTGGCTCTAGAGAAAGAATAGGAGACAAACACTCAAGATTTGCCTCAAGATGACATCTCAGCGTGGTAATGACAGCATCTCCCGTTAAACCTCTCCTGTCCGACTTTCCTCCAGCTCTGCTCTTTTCAGCAGCAACCAATCTTTTAGAGCAGGTCTACACGTGCATTTAAGCATGCCTAAATTTAATGTGCATTAAGCGGGTTAGTGCAGTGGTTCTCAACTTTTTTTGTACCAGGACCCATTTGTAAACATCGAGGGCCAGTCCCAATCCACAGCCCCCTGGCCCTGCCAGTGCCCCTCACTCCCGACCCACATCCCCTTGACTCTGTCAGTGCCCCTTACTCCTAACCCACATTCCCCTGGCCCTGCTGTTGCCCCTTACTCCCAAGCTACAGCCCCCTACCCCCACCCGGAGGGGCCCCAGCTGCCCCCATCCCACTCAGGCCAGAGCGCGGTGGTAGCAGCATGAGTCTTGCCCTGGCACAGGCTAGGGGAAGGAAGAGGGGAGGCCTGTAGCATCCCCCTGCCCTGGGCTAGGGCTCCCTTGCCACACCAGACAGCCAGGTGCTGGCCCCACCTGCCCCCTGAGCAGCGTCTCCCCCATCCCTGTGAGTACGGGCACCATCCCCGGTGCTGCCAGCCCAGCCACGCAGCTCCCCCCCACCCCAAAGGACCTTCCCCCAACCCCCAACCCCCATGCCCTCTGCCCTAATTCAGTTACAGTGCCCAGCCCTCCCATGCACCCATCCCATCCGCACACATGCACGCACATACACAGCCCCCAAGCCCCGGCCCTCCAGTCCCTGCTCCCCCCATACACTTACCTGCATCCATGCTCCCACCTGCCTGCCTGATTGCATGTCGGCCACGTGCATGTGCACGCGGAGTCACACATGCGCCTGCTGCCTCCAATCTCCCCAAGCAGCTCCTTGAAGGCTGGAAGGCTGCCAGCCTGCAAGGGGAAACCCATGCTTTCCCATGTTTTCCTGGGACTTGCTTGCAACCCTTCCAAATATTCTTGCAACCCACTTTTGGGTCACAAGCACTGAGCTAGGCCAACCCCCTGCACAAAGCAGGACCAGCCCCAGACAGATCACGTTCAGCCTTGAACCACTACAGAGAAGGGTGACTGGGATGATCAAGGGACTGGAGAACATGTCATAAAGGAAGAAGACTAAAAAACTTGCCTTGTTCAGTCAAGCAAAATGATGGCTGGGAGGCGAGAAGAGGGCAGGAGAGGCATCATAAGTGGTAGATCAGGTAGCTGTGTACCTTACCCTAATAACGATATGCAGTGCTATTCTCGCCTCTATCTTCCCAGGTGTCTCGAAGCCATGAGGTTAGATGCCTTATGATCCGAGCCCAAACAAGTCCAAGAGGGCTGTTATTACAGCTCTGTGGTCTTACCTTGTAGTACACTCCATTGAGGTTGGAGAAGAAGCACTGGTGATACCACCACCCTCCATGGGAAATCTCTGCACAGATGTTCCCAGAGTCGGGGGTGCTGAAGCTCCTTTTATTGTGGTACCAGGCGAAGGAGTCCTCCACCGTCCCACTGAACCCGTCCACGTGCAGGCGGTAGTAGTTTACCTCGTCCTCAATGCTGCAAGAGATAGAGGCAGGCTGGGTCAGCTCCTGAGGACTCCTCGGGCCCAGTTTTCATTACTGCCAGAACATATCTGGCATGTAGAGCTGCCACCTTATACTGGAATTCAAGGAAATCTCCCCATCTCCTGGGCCAAGCCCCATCTGCCTTCCCACAAACCCATACTTCACACTGATGTCAGCAGGAGTGCCACGTACAAGTGTAAGGCACACATTAGAGGCCTTGGTATAAGTGCCTCCACATTGTAGACATCCTCCATTAAGAAGGGACTTTGTAGAGACAGGTTTGCAAGGCCAGATTGCATGTTTTTGCTCGTGCAAACAAGGCAGCCCTGGTTTAGGTGTTTGCCTATAGTCACATGAAGGAAGCAATTGAAAACCCTTACCATAAGGCAGAGCACTGTGTCAAGCGTAGAAACCTGCCTGATAATATCAGAAGCCATCCTAGTTAAATAGTTGATAAGTATCATAATTTTTTCACTTAGCTGGGGAAAGGGTCTTTATGATCAACCCCTTTCATTAACATGGACCCAAGGAGGTTGTACACGCATGCATGTTGCACACACACTTTGCATTTCCATGCCTGGTCTGAATGCTAGTCACACGCATGCTTGGCTTTCCAACGAAGCGATGCTCTTGAGAAGAGACAGACATGCTTTCTCCTTATTCCAGGGCCCTGTCTGACATAGTAAGCTCCCTTTATCCCAGCTGGGGGATAGAGACCTTTCCTTCCCAAGGGCCACGCGGATCCTTACCAGATCAGGCTCCCAGTCTGTAATAAGGCTGAGAGGAAGGTCCCGGAGCTGCCTACCTGAAGACCTGGTAGAAGGCGTGCTTGTGTTTGCTGCTCCAGTCCTCCATGTCGATGCGCAGCGAGTAGTCCCCCTGGCTCGTCATGCGGTGGATGTTCGCGTTGCCCAGCCAGAACTCGCCGTTCAGGTCCCCGAAGCCATCCCGGTACTCGTTCCAGGTCCGGTTAAAATTAACTGAGCCATCCTGCCGGCGCTGGATGATGGTCCAACCCCCACCTGCCACGGGCGAGACGAAGGTGAGTGGACCAACCAAGCCAATGGTGGTAGTGCAAGCAGTGTGGTGGGAAGGAACTGGATCGGTGTTACCTCTACGGTGAATCCTGCATCCGTAGAGGATGGATGAGCCCTGCAATCCTCTGACTCCAGGGAATCGTAGAAATCCTAGAGCAGTGGGGCTGGAAGGGATCTCCAGAGGTCACATCTAGTCCAACCCCCCTTCTTGAGGCAGGGTCAGCCCTGATTACAGGCTGTTTCCTTAGTCCCAGAAATACTCATGAGACCACTGCCTCTCATTGCCACCCTTGTGCTCCCAGGTTGCTCTCTCTCCCCCTAGGCTGCAAGCTCTGGGGAGCAAGGGTTGTGTCCCCAACTCCCTGAAGGGCGGATACAGAAAAGGATGGAGCTGGACTCTTCTCAGTAGGACAGAACAAGGAGCAATGGGCTCGAGTTGCAGCAAGGGAGGTTGAAGTTGGATATTAGGAAAAACTTTCTCACTAGGAGGATGGTGAAGCACTGGAACGGGTTACCTAGAGGGGTTGTGGTATCTCCATCCTTGAAGGTTTTGAGGACCTGAGTAGACAAAGCCTTGGCTGGGATGATGTAGTTGGGGCTGGTCCTGCTTGGAGCAGGGGGTTGGACTAGATGTCACCTCCTGAGCTCCCTGCAACCCTCATTGTCTGTGATTACACATCTGTGCTCTGGGCTTGTCCTGTATCCAGCCCCCTGGAGACCTAATCCATGCCTGGGGCTTCTGGGTGCTGAGTCAATACAAATAATTTTGCCATTACTAATTACAATAGCAGCAATGCAGCAGAGTGCATGCCCGGAGGATTGGTCTCTTCCAGACAACCCCAGCCCTATCCCTGCAAGTTCAATCAAAAAGTCTCCAAAAGAGAAGAATCAAAAGACTCTTTCAACAGGCCTCCCTCCCAGTCCACACTGGGTGAACCTGCCCGGCTTTATGCTCTTTTATCAGGGATCGGCTCCTCGACACAAACACCAGGTTTTCCTCTTGCACAGGACGTGCCAACTGGAGGACCCCTCATTGCTTGGGGCTAGGAATATGAGCTTTCCCTGCCTGTAGCTTGATGAAAAGATGCAGCTGATGTCTCTGCAAGCTACTTGACTGCTATCTCCCAAAGCTTCATCTTCGCCAAGAAACTTCCACCTAGGGACCATGTGGTTTGGGATTCATGCTCCATGCACACAGCCCAAATACGCAGCAGCGTGAGGTGACCCCTCGCCCCGGCCACAGCCTGTTAGGTTTCAAGACCTGCTGCCTTGGAGGAAAATAGTTGGGCCTCTTACTCTACCTTCTGTGTCCATCTCGCATAGCACTTCTAAGGGCATCCGTCCGACTGAAGGCATGATGCTGTAGACGCCAGATCGCCTGATCCCGCTGTAGTAAATGGAAGCACAGTCAGTGGGGCAGCTCCGGGTGTGCTGCACCTCTACAGAGAAAACAGAGAAGCATCGTTTAATATCTAGCGTGCTGGGGGCCAATCGTTTTCGGTAGCTGTGCCACAAAATAACCCCCACGCCTTCCCTGAGCGCCCCTCTCATCCCCTTCCCTTGCCTCTTCTGCTGCTCTGCTTTCTGTTCCTTCCCCAATATGCTATGTGCTACACGCAGACGTTGGCCACCCTGGTCTAGTCTATAAAGAAGAAAGCTTTGTGCAGCTTTGTGCAGCTGAAGTTAGACCTCATCCAAAAGGTGGGAGTCCTAATACTTAGAATCACAGAAAATGAGGGTTGAAGGGAGCTCAGGAGGTCACATCAAGTCCAACCCCTGCTCCAAGCAGGACCAGCCCCAACTACATCATCCAAGGCTTTGTGGAGCCTTAAAAACCTCTGAGGATGGAGAGTCCAGCACCTCTCTGGGGAGCTTGTTCCAGTGCTTCACCGCCCTCCGCGTGAGACAGTTTTTCCTAATATCCAACCTCAACTTGCCTTGCTGCAGCTTGAGCCCATTGCTCCTTGTCCTGCCATCTGCCACCACCAAGACCGTCTGAGCTTAGGCTCACATTTTGTATTACTCCAGCAAAATACAAGTTCAGGAATTCTTCGTGGATGAAGGGATTGCCTCTTGCATTTACTTTGTTCTGCTAGGCTATCGCAGACGATAGATAAAAGTGCCTTTTACAGACAAAACCTTACTGCTTCCAGGAAGCACAGAGAAATGAGGTTGAGGCAGAGCCCCGGATTTCAAACTCTGCCATTCTTTGAGAAAGTTTGAGTCCAAATCTGCATCCTGATTCAGTCCGGTGGGCGGGAGATCACTCTCTGTGAGGACTCAGAAAAGACCACGGTGATTTGGAGTCGCTTCTGGATGCAACCTTCATTACTCAGGCCCCTCTCCATGAGCCCAGGCCACCATTTACACAGAGTGGTTTGGTACTGGTTTGGGATTTTTTGCATTTTTATTTCCATTGCAAAGCACTGGCTTAAGTTAAGAGCAAAAAATATTCTGAGTTGTGCCAAAGCCAGGCTCTGCTGGGTTCTCCCACTCCAGCAAGGACTGTAAAGACTGACACGTTGAGGCTTGCATCTCATCCCCAACAGCAGCCAGTGCTGGATACTTCAGAGAATGGTGAAAAACCTCCTATAATGCACCTACATTCACCTTCAGTGCACCTTATATAAAGGTATATGGGTGATAGCCAACCCTACATTCCTTGTTCCACCAAGCCTCCTACTAAAGTCACAAAGTGTTTGCCTGAGGAAATACTGTGTGAAAACCAAGTAACGGCCTACAGGGATGATCTGGTGGGTGTGCTATGAGATCCACAGCCAGGCCTGCTTTCTAGTCCTTCTCCATTAAAATAGCCTGGTTCCCTGAAGCCTGCTCCCCTACACAATAGGTGTGTCTACATGTGCATTTATGCCGGCTTAAATTTACTGTGTAGTAAGCAGGAATAGGCCAGCATCTACACATGCAGGCATTAAGGCGCATTAACGCTGTGTGTGGACTGAATTGGGACTAAAGTTAGGCATCATAAGTCGCCATATTTACTGCGCAGTACAGGTGCGCATGTGTAGACATGCGCCCATACTGTGCAGTAATTTCAGTCACTGTGCAATACATGTGCACACGTAGACGTGCCCAGTGTGCCCACAGTTCATCTCAGTGCTACACAGTGCAAGTTTGCCACCAACCCTTCTGCACCCTACTTCGTGTCTCTCCCAGCTGTAATTAGAATCATATAATTATATAATCATATAATTATCATATAATTATAGAGAGTGGGGCTGGAAGGGAGCTCCAGAGGTCACATCTAGTGCAACCCCCCGCCTGAGACAGGAGCATCCCTACTCAAACTATCCTATACAAATCCATCGTCCAACCTCTTAGCAAAACTACACAGTCAGAGCCGGGGCAGGTGAAATTAGTAGTGAGTGCAATTCCTAGAAGGGCTCCGTTTGAGTCACCTTTTCCTGTTTTTCTAGGAATCAGTCCACCAATGCTTGTGCTTCAAACTGGCTGCCATGGGAAGGCAAGCTTGGATTAGTGGGGGCAAAGTCTCGGACTTGCCCCAAGCTGGAGGCATTGACATCCCCAATGGCAACAGGTCCCCATGACTCTCTAGACAGCTGAATGCAGAGAAAGAAGGAGCGAGGTAGCAAGAGAGAGATCTAAGAATAACTCACACAGTCAGAGATCACTTCCTCTTATCCATACCACTATCCCAGCACAAGCCCCTCCTGACCTGAATCCCAACCTGGCAGTATTGCCAGGTCTTGGGGATTGATGGGGTTATAAAGAGTCAGGTGGGTTTTTCTTTTCTGTTCCATGAAGCAAGTGGAAAAGATGAACAATGGCAGGCAATGGATGTAGGACGTAGGAAGGAAGCACCGACTGGGAAGAGACTTGAGCTTTCCAAGCCTGAAGGTTCATTGGCTTGCGGGTCTCCCATTAACTGCAAGGAGCAGGGACAAAGTCGAGCAATGGTAATCGGGGGGCCGGTATCACAACACCATTGGACTGCTCCTGGGTCGATACCCCAGTGCTGTTTCTAAAAAGGAACGGGAGGGCTGGAAGGAACCTCCAGAAGAACAGGATATTAAGGAAGGGTCACCGGGAAGACAATCAAGATCCATGATCCATGGGGATATTACTCCTGGCACCAATCCTCTTATTTGCTTCTGCTCTTTGCTCTTGGTCCATGGTTTCAGCACACCTAACCAGGCTAGCTGCATATGCCATCTCTTCGCTGGAGTATTTAAGATCAAGGGAGCTGGCTTCATTCCCATTTCAAATCAGCACGACAGGAAGTGCTTAGATTAGCTGGTTTAGCAGATTGGGAGCAGACTAGTGTGCCTTGCTACCCTACGTCACTGGTTCAAATCAGACCCCAGCTGGCAGGTGACTGGCATTAACAGCTTAGGTCTACTCAGCGGCACGTGGAGAATAAGTCATTGGGATCAACCTGGCTGGTCCTAGATAAATATCCCCCCTCAGTAAAGCACTGGACCAGGCTCCCCAGAGAGGTGGTGGACTCTCCATCCTCCATCCTTGGAGGTTTTGAAGACCTGTGTAGACAAATGCTAGTTTGGGATGATGTAGTTGGGGCTGGTCCTGCTTGGAGCAGGGGGTTGGATGAGATGTGACCTCCTGAGCTCCCTCCAACCCTCCCTGCCCGTGATTCTGTGATTCTAGAGAATAACACCATCCCTTCAACGTTACTGAGGAGGTTACAACTGGACTCCCTTCTGCTGTCAAAAAGTCAGAGCTGTGGGGAAGAGCCTGCAAAAGCGGCTTAATTGCAAGCAGCTCTGCAATGAAACATGGGTTTTAATCACCAGGAAAATACTCCCTTTTAGTTGAAATCTCCCCCTTTTTCTATGAAAGGAAAACTCCAGAAGCCAATATTTTTTCATTTAAAAAATCAGATTTCAGTAATCAAGAAAAATCCGTGTTTGTTGAAATATAACTGGGTTTTGGTTTTCATAAATCGAATATTTTTGTCAAAGCTTGTTTTTTTATTAATTTTTTTTGGGGGGGGTGGGGGGGGAAGGAGGGAGCAGATTCCCCGGCCCCCCCCCCCCCCCAACAGAAACAAACTTCTTTCATGGGAAGCTTTGTAAAAAGAAAGGGAAACAAATTGCATGATAAGTGGCAGGTTGGCAGCAGAAGTAATTGTCACGTAGAGGCGAGGTGACAGGGTGTACCAAGCCTTCCTTGTGTCCTGCTGTAGGCATCATGATCTTGATCTTCACCCCATGCGCACACACACACACACACACATGCACACACACAACTCTGCACCATGCCAGAAAGCACCTTCCTTGCCAGGAAGAAAAGGTGGGTTGTTGGCAAGGGACACAGCGTCTCCTCCTTGAGACTAGTGTTCATGAAATGTGGTGATCTGTGAGCAGATGTGTGTCCCACTCAAGCCCTGCCTTCAGACATCACTTTTGGGCCAGTTCATACTCAACTCTGAAGTTTTCAACTGGCCCCTAGCTAGGTGATGGACCAGAGCAAAAATCCCTGCTCCAGGTACCCTTGAGCGTGTGGCTCAAGCTTCTCCCTTCTCACCCTAGTATCTCAATTGAATTCATTTTGGAGGCAGACACACTCCCCAGCCATACCTACATCCCTGAACATGACAGCCTTAGGCCAACACATGAAACCTGAGTGCGAGAATGGACTTAGTACTCATACACCACCTCAGCATCTATATCAGATCTACAATGCCAGTCCTACAGTCCTTGCATTTACATTGGAAACTGGAGAATGGTTTCTAGCTACCAGAGGAGCTTTTAAGCTTTTAAGCAAATCACTGGGGACAAGAAGCCCGAGTCTCTTGAAGAACAGGAGCACGAAACAAGACCCTAGCACAAAGACAAGACCCTAAGGCAGACAAATGGGAAGTCATCCCCCAGGCACCAGGACTGACATCTTCTCCACCCAGCTCAGTCCACCCAATGCTTCTGCTTACCTGCTTGGTGGTGCCCCTCCTGCTGGGACCTCATTTCAGCAGGGAAGAGGCAGCCCGGGTTGTGCCGGGCCCACTCGGTCATCAGGGAGATGTTGTGGATCTGGGTCTGCATGTCATACAGCAAGGTGGCTTGGATGTGCTGCAGGGTGCTCGCCTCATTGTAGAGCTGCTCCAGATCCTGGACCCGCTGCTCCACGGTGGAGTTTCGGCTGTTCTTCTCCTCATTCTTGGTGGGGAGGGAAAGACAGAAGCAGTGTTACGAGCAGGACAGAGCACCGGGTTTCTGGGAGCCTCGTGAGCTGTTCCCACATGGATGGTGTCTCCCAGGACCATGCTGGAGGGCCTGTCTTTTTTACTTTTCTCTTGGTCACAATTGGGTCATATTAAAGGCATCACATGTGCCTGCACAGTGGCATCCGACCATGTGAGCCCTCTTGTTCCAAAAGCGAACGTTACACACTTGTGATGTAGAGGTGCAAACCTACCCTATGACTTAGAGGTGCCTTCTACTCATCTTAACCCAACACCCAATGATAATAGCCCAACACCCAGTGATAATAGCCCAACACCCAATGATAACCCAACACCCAGTGATAATAGGCCAACACCCAATGATAATAATCCAACACCCAGTGATAATAGCCCAACACCCAATGATAACCCAACACCCAGTGATAATAGGCCAACACCCAATGATAATAATCCAACACCCAGTGATAATAGCCCAACACCCAATGATAACCCAACACCCAGTGATAATAGGCCAACACCCAATGATAATAATCCAACACCCAGTGATAATAGCCCAACACCCAATGATAACCCAACACCCAGTGATAATAGGCCAACACCCAATGATAATAATCCAACACCCAGTGATAATAGCCCAACACCCAATGATAACCCAACACCCAGTGATAATAGGCCAACACCCAATGATAATAATCCAACACCCAGTGATAATAGCCCAACACCCAATGATAACCCAACACCCAGTGATAATAGGCCAACACCCAATGATAATAATCCAACACCCAGTGATAATAGCCCAACACCCAATGATAACCCAACACCCAGTGATAATAGGCCAACACCCAATGATAATAATCCAACACCCAGTGATAATAGCCCAACACCCAATGATAACCCAACACCCAGTGATAATAGGCCAACACCCAATGATAATAATCCAACACCCAGTGATAATAGCCCAACACCCAATGATAACCCAACACCCAGTGATAATAGGCCAACACCCAATGATAATAATCCAACACCCAGTGATAATAGCCCAACACCCAATGATAACCCAACACCCAGTGATAATAGGCCAACACCCAATGATAATAATCCAACACCCAGTGATAATAGCCCAACACCCAATGATAACCCAACACCCAGTGATAATAGGCCAACACCCAATGATAATAATCCAACACCCAGTGATAATAGCCCAACACCCAATGATAACCCAACACCCAGTGATAATAGGCCAACACCCAATGATAATAATCCAACACCCAGTGATAATAGCCCAACACCCAATGATAACCCAACACCCAGTGATAATAGGCCAACACCCAATGATAATAATCCAACACCCAGTGATAATAGCCCAACACCCAATGATAACCCAACACCCAGTGATAATAGGCCAACACCCAATGATAATAATCCAACACCCAGTGATAATAGCCCAACACCCAATGATAACCCAACACCCAGTGATAATAGGCCAACACCCAATGATAATAATCCAACACCCAGTGATAATAGCCCAACACCCAATGATAACCCAACACCCAGTGATAATAGGCCAACACCCAATGATAATAATCCAACACCCAGTGATAATAGCCCAACACCCAATGATAACCCAACACCCAGTGATAATAGGCCAACACCCAATGATAATAATCCAACACCCAGTGATAATAGCCCAACACCCAATGATAACCCAACACCCAGTGATAATAGGCCAACACCCAATGATAATAATCCAACACCCAGTGATAATAGCCCAACACCCAATGATAACCCAACACCCAGTGATAATAGGCCAACACCCAATGATAATAATCCAACACCCAGTGATAATAGCCCAACACCCAATGATAACCCAACACCCAGTGATAATAGGCCAACACCCAATGATAATAATCCAACACCCAGTGATAATAGCCCAACACCCAGTGATAATAACCCAACACCCAGTGATAATAATCCAACACCCAATGATAATAGCACAACACCCAGTGATAATACCCAATGATAATAGCCCAACACCCAGTGATAATAGCCCAACACCCAATGATAATAATCCAACACCCAATGATAATAGTCCAACACCCAGTGATAATAACCCAATACCCAATGATAATAGCCCAACACCCAGTGATAATAACCCAACACCCAGTGATAATAGCCCAACACCCAGTGATAATAACCCAACACCCAATGATAATAACCCAACACCCAGTGATAATAACCCAACACCCAATGATAATAGCCCAACACCCAGTGATAATAGCCCAACACCCAGTGATAATAGCCCAACACCCAATGACAACCTACATTTTGGAAAGGTATCTGGTCCTTCAGTAGCCTTGCTATTGCCAAGGGAACACAACACAGAGCTTCCCGCAGCCCAGTGTAATCCTGACGACATTGAGGACAGAGGGTTGAAAGTACTATGATGCCCCTGTACAAATCTATGGTACGTCCACACCTTGAATTCTGTGCCCAGCTCTGGTGCCCACAAGTCAAACATGTTATAGAAATAGAGAAGGTGTGGAGAAAGGCAACAAGGATGATGAGGGACATGGAGGGGCTTCCCTAGACGAAGAGACTAAAGAAGCCAGGCTTATTCAACTTAGAAAGAGATGCTTGGGGCTGGGACATGAGAAAGTTTACACACTACTGAATGGTGAAAAGGAAGTCAATAGGGATGTATCATTTACTTACTCTCTCTCACAATGCAAGAACTAGGGGGCACAAAATGAAATGAGCAGGCTATCAGTTTAAAAGTGACACCAGGCAGTTTCTTTTCCACCCAAGGTGTTAGTAAAGCGTGGGGCTCATGGCCACCAGATGCGGTGCGAGCTGAGAGTTCAGCCAAATTCACCAAGGGGCTGGACACGGGCTTGGAGGAAAGGGGCACCGGTCACTACGGAGCAGGGTGCGAGGGGCACGGCCTCTGCATCAGACCTGGCTGCACCTTCAATGCCGGAGGCTGCAAGTGAGAGCATGTACATATACATATACATATATCTCCACCTACTTTGGTTAGTCTATAAGGAGCAAATCTACCCTGCCTTCTACCTGACTTCAGACTCCAGCATCACTCTGACGCGGCCATAACATGGAAGATACTGAACATTTTCTGGGCCATTGCAGCTATAACCTCACACATATGCTACCACCTAAGGAGCTAAAGAAAGCGATTGCTCAGTTCTGCCGCAGGACAGTGGAGCTGCCCTTGTTCCTGTGGTTACTGCTCCCGTCAAAAATTGCAGCAGGAAAACTTTGGGAATCGTCCCAGCTCTGGCCTGTGCTGCAAGTATCCTTGCCCAGGGTGCTGGCGGGGAGTAGGGGGATTCATCATGCACATCTCATACAGCTCGTTTCTTCATTAGGCTGTTTGCGACGCCGCTGTGCATAATTCGATACAGCCAGACGGAGGGACAGCCGGGGGCTCCATCACACGGCAGAGATTTATTAGGTTCAATAACAATGAGGCACCTTTTTCCCACCCGGCGTTAACCCCTCCATGACTCTGTAATAAATCACGCTGCCCGGCCCACCCTCCCTATCTTCTCTTCCCCTTCCAGTGATATCAACCTTCCTATCCCATATTCAAACCAACACGTCTGTGTGTTTTCCCATCCTGCTTCTCATGCTTGGGACACATTTGCCATTAATGTGTCCCACAAAACCCCTCATTGGTCTCTCCAGATGCACCTGTCAAACTCTGCTTTGCCGCAAAGCCTACAATGGACTCAGACTGATGACCGTATGATGTGCCCCCCTTGCTCTGCATCCATCTGCTGTGCCCAGCTCCTCAGGGCATTGATCAGCTGTGTGCTCTGCATTTGTACAGCACAAAGCCTTGGCTGGGATGATGTAGTTGTGGCTGGTCCTGCTTTGAGCAGGGGGTTGGACTAGATGTGACCCCCTGAGTGAATGAGTGATATAAATGGGCAAAAATAACCCAAACTCTATGTACCCTACAAAGGGCTCTATACTAGCTCTATACCACAAAGGAAAGATCTGGGGGTCACAATGGGCCGTTTGCTAAAAACACCA
>NW_005843155.1:158786-169076 GCF_000455745.1 Alligator sinensis | reverse complement strand
CACAATGGGCGGTTGACTAAAACCACCAGCTTGGGTTTCAGCAGCCACCAAAAAGGCAAATGGGTGCTAGGGGATTTGTGAGCACGACAGAAAGTATTGTGATGCCCCTTGATAAGACAATGGTGTGTCCACACCTTGAATGCTGTGCGCAGTCCCGGCCCCCGCACCTCCAAAAGGATGTAGAGCTGCAGAAGATGCAGAGAAGGGCAACCAGGAGGATGAGCAGCATGGAGGGGCATCCGTAGGAGGAGAGACTTATTGGGGCTAAGCTTGGTCGGTTTAGAAAAGAAATGCTTGACGGGGGGGACATGAGACAGGTTTACACCATACTAAATGGTGCAGGGAAAGTCACCAGGGATCGATTATTGACTGTCTCTCACAAGAACAAGGGGTCACAACATGACACGAGTAGGTTTTTATGGGCAGGCTAGACTGATGCCTCTCTGGGATGGTTTAGACAAGAATGCACCTGCCTGGAGCAGGGGGCTGCACTAGATGTACCCCTGGGGACCTTGCCAGCCTGACTATCCTATGACTCATCTATGACCCATTGATTTCAGGATGAGTTAGGCTCCTCAGATGGGACTCAGAAGCCCTGAGGGTCTAATCCCAGCCACTTTCACAAGCTGGTGCACATTCAAGCACAGGCCCCTAACCCCAGTGGGGTGACCTGCATTGGCAGGGTTAGGGGCACACCGGCTAACCCCAGTGGGGTGACCTGCATTGGCAGGGGTAGGGGCACACCAGTACTGGGAGAGAGCAAGGATGAGCTCCCAGAGGATGCTGTTAGGAAACACGAGTCCTAGGCTGACGTGTGGGCTCCCTGCCCCTCCTCAAGGCTCTGATGCCTGGTTCAGAGAATGACGTGGGGACGTGCCTATCTCATCCAGACTGTGCTGAGTTCGTGGTCATGCCCCCTCACATGCCACACCACACCCTGCCTACCTCGTATTTGCCCTGGGAGGATCCAAACCCGCCTCTCCCCATCATCAGCCCTTTCGCATCGACCAAACATCAGCTCTGGCAATTGGGCCCACTACCATTTTCTCAGCGCAGAGGTGTGCTGCACCGCTGATACACGTGACACGTGAGGCTGCCAGAGCGCAGCAGTTTACACGCTCCAGTGGTTTACGCTGCATTTCCATCACATTGGAGCAGGCTCCTCACATGTGTGTAAGTGCCCTGTGGTACTAGAAAAAGGCACATTAGCCTATTTTAAATGCATATGAGCTAAAGAGCATGGGTTTTTTGTGACGCTTTAATGCGCATTAAAATAAGCTAATGTGCATTAAAGCGCCCATGTAGACGCACCCCCTATGATGTCCCCTCCAGCCTGACTTCCTTATGAGTCCTATGATTCCTATAACTTTCTGCGCAAGGCAGGATCATCCCTCCCCAAACCATCCCATGCAAATCCTTGTCTAACCTGTCCTGATATCTTTGCAATGCTGAGATGCCTTATATCTTTACAAGGCTGAACGGAGACTTATTGGAGCTATTCTGGAGCCAACACCTCTCTGCTCTGGGGGACAAATGTCTCTGTTTATTGATAGTACTGAAGCACTAGTTCCTGTTCTTCCCTAGGGATGGCTGTTTGCTGGGACTAGGACATGCAAGGCTGGACTCGACATCAGGGCTAAGACAGCCCTCGTGCTTGCTCTACCCCAGGCCCACATCTGATCCCGGAGGGCTTCATGGCAAGAGTTGCATGGCAGGCAGTAGAGGCTAGTGGCTAGGGAAGCGGTCTGGGAGCCAGGAACCTCCTGAGTCACCTGTACAAAGGTCACACCTGTTCTCTAAGACTCAGTCTCCCCCTCTATAAAGCTGGATCATCTAGGGCTGAAAGTCCTGGCACTGTTCACCAGGAACAGGATTTGGCCTGGCATCTATTCAGTTGTTGCCTGCAGCCTCTCCCTTCTCTTGACTATGTGCCCTGGGTGAGTAAGTCTGTGAACAAGATGCCTTGGCAAGGGAGCAGCTCAAAGACACGCACTCACTGGCATCTCCCGCATTCACTAGGGGCCAAGCGTGCCAACTGCTGGAAGAAGCGCATGAACCAGAGAGGAACGAGGCAGGGTCACTGGCTCCCAGCTATCTGATGTCTTGCCTTGTTAGAGGTGCCTCAGGCTGCCAGGGCCATTCCTTGGGCTTTGGCGTTGGGGAGAGATTCCTGCCTCAATAACCCTCCCTGGGAGTGCGCTCTGGAAACAGCCCCTCTGCCCCCTTCCTCATTGCTCCCTTCATAGAGTATTGTCTCCCTTTGTAGCTGAAAGGACAAATCTCTCCTTCTTTCCCAGATCTGCAAAGAAACTCCTGGAAGAAACACCTTGGCCCACAGACCAGAAGTGATGGAGCTACAGCCACGGACACCGGCTGGGGTGATTTCCTGCGTGAAAGGATGCATCGGAGAGCCCGAGCGAGGCTCTGAGCAGGGCAGGGGACAGATGGCCACAGGCTGGCTGGGAGCTGGAGAGCTCATTAACCCAGGCGGCACGCTAATCCTTGCCGAGACAGGACCCAACCCTCTCCGGTGCAGCGATGGGATTCTCCAGTTGCTGCTTCTTGCCTGAAGAAATCACTCGGTGAGAGAAACACAGCTCCCTCCGGGCATGGAAAGCTTTGGAGCTGCCTCCGCAGCTCTGACTCACCGGTTTCTCTCCCGTCGTGACTGCCCGGTGACATAGCCCAGCGGGCAGCTGCTCCACATTGAGCCTTGGCCCATCAGCACAGAGCCTTGGCCAGAGTCATGAGCAAAAGCAGGTGATGAGGGAAATGCTGCAGCAAGGGGACAGGGGTGACAAGAGGGAATGGCTCGAGGGAAACAGCAGGGAGGGGTGAATAGAGAAAGGAGAGATTTCATAGAGCTGTGGGGCTGGGAGGGAGCTCCAGAGGCCCCATCTAGTCCAACCCCTGCCTGAAGGACTCTACCCAGTGGTCAGACATGGGCCAAATACCGGGTGTAGGAAGGAGCAAAAGCAGAAGTGGGGGCAGCGGGTCCTTGTTAGCACCTGCTGGCAATTCTGCACGTAGCCCTGTCTTTCCTTTCCCTCTTCTTTGCCTCCCCAGTTGCAGCTTGAAGGAGCAAAGCAGCCCTGAGAAGCATAAACACCTGAGTGCCAGATGTTCAGGACTAGGCGTGGGTGGGTGGGCACAGCTGGAAGCATGGTGGTTGTTAGGTGTATAGTCCACCTAAGAGGCAAGGAGCCCAGGGAGGATGGGAGTATCAATCAAAGTCTAAAGAAAGGGAATTTCTGCCCAGGTAGGGATAGATCAAACCTTCCTGAGAGCCTCAGGAGAGAGTGAGGAACATGGAGGCACGTCGCATCGGTGTACGCTCAAGATGCGGCATGATGCATTTTGGCTGGGTGGGCCTGGCTTATCCACCCCTGTGCAGTCTGCTTCAAGCTGCCAGGCGGGATCCTGCTTCCCCCATGCAGTCCTGCTTCAAGCTGCCAGGACTAGGAGCTGCCCCGGTCTGCAGGGGGATCCATGGTAGGGATGGGGGCAGGTGTGAAGTGACCTATGTGACATCTCGCTGCAGTGGGAAGCAACAAGTTGCATGGATAATCCAGTGCGGACTTCCCCACCACTTCATTTTCTGAGAAGTGGGGACATGGGCAACCCTCCATCTGGTTCACACCTGCAGGATCTCATCGTCTGCATTAGATGTATGGTCCATTCATGCCTCCAGAAAGCCTTTCCTTAAGCCCATACAAGAACAATTAAGAGATTCAGCCAGCTGGGAGCAGCACGGGGGCAGGGGCAGTCCAGGACATGGGAAATGGGGTCAGACGGGACGGGGAGGTCTAAGCACTGGGTGATACTTGATCACGGGGCAGGGCAAGAACAGCGTCTGCATTGCAGCTGCCACTGGATACGCAGGGTCTGTGGGAGGCTGGATCATGGCTTGAAGGAAATACAGACTAAATGAAAGTACTGCAAGGTAGATACGTAACTGGTTGGATCGTCATATTCAATGAGCAGCCCTTAATGGCTCAATATCTAGTTGGGAGGAGGTATCAAGTGGGGTTCCCTGCAGGGTCTGCCCTAGGTCCAGTATTGTTTAACATCTTCAGTAATGATTTGGATGATGGGATCAAGTGCATTTTTAGTAAATTTGCAGATGATGCCAAGTTGGGTGGAATTGCAGACACTCCAGAGGACAGGGTGAGGATCCAGAATGACCTGGATAGACTGGAGAAACAATACGTAGTCAGTGAGATGAGATTCAACAAGGACAAATGCAAAGTCCTGCACATGGGACAGAACAAATACATGCACAAATACAGGCTGGGCAATGACTGGCTGAGCTGCAGCCCAGCAGAGAAGGACCTGAGGGTTACAGAGGACTATAAGATGAACAGGAGCTAACACTGTGGTCTTGTTGCAAAAAAAAAGCCAAGAGCATCCTGGGCAGTATTACCAGGAGGGTCACTTGCAAATCAAGGGCAGTGCTTGTTCTTCTCTATTCAGCACTGGGGAGGCCTCCCCTGGAGTCCTGTGTCCAGGTTTGGGCCCCACCGTTCAAGAAGGATTTAGACAGTTTGGAAAGGATCCAGCACAGAGCAACAAAAGTATTCAGGGGCCTAGGAGATAAGACTGATGAAGAAGAGCTGAAAGAGCTAGGGTTATTTAACTGAGAGAAGAGAAGAGAAGACAGAGGGGGGATTTGATAACAATTGTCAAATACATGACTGGCAATTGTAAAGAGGACGGAGATGGGTTTTTCTCTGTGTTTGCAGGAGACAGGACTAGGAGCAATGGCCTCAAGGTGCAGCAGGGGAAACTGAGGTTGGGGATGAGGAGGATCTTTCCACCCCTGAGGATGGTCAGGCATGGGAACAGGTCTCATGGAGGTTGTGGACTCTCCTTTATAGGAAACTTTTAAGAGCAGGTTGGGCAGACCTTTGGCTGGGATGATGTAGTCATTAATCAGGGATGCTCCTGCCTTGAGCACAGGGCTTACGATACCCAGCTTTCCTATGATCCTATGAGCAAGCAGCGGGGTGGGTGGAGAAGTTTCTGCAAACCACCCCCACAGGAACAATGTCTCAGCCGTGACAGAAAGACGGCACGAAGCAGGGATCGGGCGAAGGAGCTGGGGGAGCAGTGTGGACGTGAACGACTGGAACCAGATGGTAAATGAATCACGGTGGTTGCAGGTGCCATCGAGCCTGTCTTCCAGGAGTCAGGGCAAGACTGTCTGCAGCCTAGTCTCTGTAGATGGCCTGCGGTCTATTCACACGGGTTTGCCCAATTCACTTTGAAGGGACTCAGGCAGCTGGGCTTGCACTGTTTCCTGAAAGAGTCTAACTCACAGCCTAATGAGATCTCCTTGCCTAAGATTCACACAGCCCTCACTCACTGTTTTCCCATTACTCCTGGTCACAGCCCTGACAAATCCAGCTCCAGACAGCCTGCCACGGAGAGCACTGAATCAAGCAGGCAGGTCACCGTCTTGAGCACAAGGGATACTGCACTTATCAGAAGCAGCAACAGCCATGTCAAAAAGGACATTAGGAATAGCCAGAAGGCCTGGAGGGAACTGAGAAAGAACCGATCCACAAGGAAATCTATGTCTTGCAAATTGAGAAGTGTAGAAATAAAGCATTCAAAAGCCAGGCTGATTTAGACCTAGCCAAGCACAATAAAGCAAACAGCACGTGAAGTCAGGGAGCTGGCAGCCAGGATTATACGGAAATCGGCTGAGTTGGGGGGGCACAGGATAAAATGTATATGTGTAATACAGAGCTTGGGGCTCCCTGTTTCCTTAAGGAAGAAACTGCTCAGCGAGGGGGCACTGCTGGGCAGGCAGAGCGCAGCAGCTGCAGGCCACCACAGCAATGGGGCAATGAGGCAATTAGCAGGCACCTGCAGGCAGCCCACCAACTGGAAGCGGGAATGGCCCTGGGAGGATATGAGCCCAGAGCCTGGGCTAGCAGGCCAGTATCTCCCTGGCAACCGCCGGGCAAATTGCTCCTGCCAGCAGGGCTCCTGAACGGACCACGGTGCTGCTCGTGCATCCCCGGTGAGGCTCGGGGAGCTCCCTAGGGCATCGCCCAGGGCTGGGAGGCTATCCTAGCTGAGCGGTGAGTGATTAAAGGAGCAGAGGGCTGCTTACCCTTTTAGTATTTATGTTATAGCCCAGGGGCTTATGGTTTATGTTGACGTTACACTGGCAGTTTGGGTTGGGACTCTAGGGGGGGGTTTGAAGGTCCCATTAGTGCCCGAGGGGCACGCAGTTGCCTTGAGCCGTGCCCAGGGTAAGCTCAAGGCTTGAGCAACTGTTAAGCCCAGAGAGGGGCAGAGTGTGAGGCCACAGAGCCAGACAGGGGACAGGGGCCCAGTGCCCAAAAGGGGCCAAACCAGAGCTGATGCCTTGAAACCAAGAGCAATACAGGGGGCCTGGGAGGAAAGCTGAGACGAAAGGCGTGGCAGCCAAGGAGGTTGAAGCCCAACAGGAGAGCAACATTACAATAACACCGGTGAGGGTTGGGGTGTGGTGGAGGGAAGGAATGGAGCCATGCAGTTATCTCATAAGGCTGTAGGTGCCCTGCAGGGCACAGTCGACCAAAGAGACCCAGTGAGGGATGTGGCGGCAATGCAATGGAGGCCAGTAGAGTGCCAGGAAACCCAAGCGGGACATTCATCTAAACTGGGGCCCACAGGGAGCCTCCCTCTTAATAATATTATTATTCCATCAAGGTGTGGTGTGGGAGAAGGATAAGTGCCTAGAGGCAGAGCAGGGCACGGCCGTGGAGCCACCAGGCTGCATCACGGCTGCCCCTGGGACCCCGACGTGCTACCATATAGTAGTTGCCTGATGGATAGTATATGGCACCTGTGTTTGAAGAAAGGGACTAAAAGAAGTCAAGCCAGCTACAGACTTATTAGTCTGACTTCAGTTGCATGAAAGGCTTCAGAGCAAAATTGGAAGAAAAGAACAGGAAAAGTCGCAGATGTAAGTGGAAAATGAGATAAAGTTCAACATGGGTTTGCCAAAAGCAGGTTGTGTCAGACCACCGTGATTGAAAACAATTTGTTGTGTCAACAGAGGAAATGCAATATTTCCCATCTGCCTGGACTTCAGTGAAGCCTTAGAGATGGTGCCGCATGGGACATTATTAGTAAAACTAGAGACAATGGAGACTGGTAGGGGAGTGGGTAGAGCAAGGTGGGGGAGGAAGTGGCTAAAGGGGCAACAACAACAGGTAGCATTGAAAGGGCTATCAGGCTGGACAGAGGTTACCAGAGAAATCCCTCCAGGATCAGTCTTGGGACCAATTAATGACCACAAAAAGTAGGAATCTGCTGACAGCATGGAGCTGGGAGGCATTGCCATTGCTGGGGAGAGTGGAAAAATCACCGAGGAAGATCTAGATGATCTTGAAAGTAATAGAAACAGTGTCAAATTCAACCATGCAAAATGCTTGAGGGACTAATCCGTGCAACTTCCCACTGCAGCCACCAACATGACATAGCCACGGAAAAGCAAATGCAGTCCTGCAGTGTATTGGGAGAAGTACTCCTTGTAGTGATAGGGCAGTATTTGTGCCTTTGTACAAAGCCCTGGGGAGACCTTATCTGGAATACCAGGTAGGTGCTGGTCCCCCGTGTTAATAAAAGGCAAACTCCAGTTGCAGGGCAGGTTCAGAAGAGATGCATATCACGGGAACGAAGAACTGACCCTATGGGAGAAGACTAAAGGGGCTTGGCTTGTGCAGTCAAGTAAAACAGAGGCAGAGAGGGCATATGACCCCAGCCTATATATACCAGGAGGTTAAAACACCAGGGAGGGAGAAGAGCCCTATAGGCTTAAACCACGTAAGTCAGGTAATCATTGGCACAAGAACAAGTGTGGATAAACTGGCTGTGAATAAATTTAGATGGGGAATTAGAAGATCAGAGCAGAGGTAGGGTTGGGACAGCTGCCCACAGAAGAAGTGGGGGACATGTCACCTCACTGCATTTCTGTTGGAGCGTAGGCCTATGAAGGGGGTTACGCAAAGCAAGGGAAGGCCTTGGAGGCCCCTTCTGGTCCCATGCTCCTGGGAATCCATTGAAAGCAGCAGGTCTGTCTTGCCAAGCAGGAGGAACGGCAACTTTGGGCGGCGGGTTGGCTCAGTGACCTGAGAATTCGGGTGCACCACGCACACGAAGGCAGCGTGGTCTGGAGGAGAGTGCAGATGCCAGCAGATCAAGAGTCCCCAGTTGCTTACACTAGCAATAGAGTTTCACACCCGCTGTGCACGGAGGCAGATGATGGACTGTGCTGCAGGCTAGTGGAGGATCTGCCCTCAGAGCCCCGTTCTGAAGCCACCTTGTCATTTCAGTAACTAGGGAGGTAATGGGGGAAGTACAGCAGAGGGCATCTCTGCTGATCTCTGAACGTGAGAGGGGAAAAAGAAACTTGGCTGGAACATCCGAGTGAGAAACGGAGTTTAGGAGAGAAGGGACTTAGTGGGCGTATCTATACGTTCATTAATGCGCAGCAAGTTACTGCACATTTAGTGTAGTACTTGCTTAATGAAGTACTAACTAAATGTACAGTAACTATAGTTACTGCACGGTGGCTCCGGTGCACTTTTTTATTGTGATGCTTAATGCACAGCAACCTAATACTACTGCGCAGTAGTGTATTAGCACAGTTTTTGCCCGGCACACTACTGAGCAGTGTTATTAGGCTAATGCACATTAAGCATCTTGTGTATACGTGCCCAGTGTGGAGCAGCGGATGTGGCCATTGTCCACATGCCCGCCATTACCCCGCAGTAAGGGGAAACTAACTGGGGGAATTCAACTCTTTCATAGAAGACAAAGCTCCCACTTACCGTGGGACAGGAGAGGACATGTGAGACAGCTGCTCCTCTTTTTAACTTGCTTCCATTTGGTTATCTGCCCCTGCCCAAAGTTTGTGATTTCTTGTATTTGTGGGGAAAAAGAAGAGTTTAGAAGCAACTTGCCCACTTTCGAAGGCTAAAAGCAGAAGCACTGCCAGGTTGCTGAAGAACATGGCAATGCATGGAAGAGAAGACCGAGGGGGATTGAATAGCAGCCTTCACCTCCCTGCAGGGGGTTGCAAAGAGGATGGAGCTGGGCTGTTCTCAGTGGGGGCAGATGGCAGGACAGGGAGCAATGGGCTCAAGCTGCAGCAAGGGAAGTCGAGGTTGGATATTAGGAAAAACTCTCACTCAGAGGGTGGTGAAGCACTGGAACGGGGTACCCAGAGAGGTGGTTGAAACTCCATCCAACCTCTTGGAGGTTTTGAAGACCCAGGTAGACATAGCCTTGGCTAGGATGATGTAGTTGGGGCTGGTCCTGCTTGGAGCAAGGGTTGGACTAGATGTGACCTCCTGAAGTCCCTTCAACCCTCATTTTCTATGATTCTGTGACTCTAAGAGCAGAAAAAGATGCTTTATGCTTGTGGATAGCACTGTCTGCCTCCCTTCTCTGTCCTCCTTTGAGCACCCATAGGTGACACTGGGGCAGAGAGAGCTGGGCATTTGCACCTCCCAGCCCGGGTCATGCGAGCCAGTCCCAGAGGCCTCTATGATGTTCCCCAGCCATAGTTGCTTGGACAGCAATTCTGCCATGGGGTGTTTCTGCCTATGTTGTGGTGATGCCATATGGCATGAAAGTTACCCTTACCCAGGGCTTTCTCCCTGCCAGCTGGGATTCAGTAGCTTGTCACTGCCTTGGGGACTAGCGAGGCAGTGGAACAGATGCCTAGGGACATCATGGAGTCTCCATCGCTGGACGTGTTCAAGAAAAGGTTGGGCAGCCACTGGTCAGGGCTGCTCTAGGCATAGCTATGCCTATGCTTTACTATGTGGGATTCCCAGGCTTTTAGGCTTTGCTGGTTGCCCTCATCCCTACTTTCTGCTCCGTGTGTCAACTGTTTTTAGCCTTCCTCAAGGCACTGGGTGTTGGCTGCAGTCAAGGCTTGGGGTTTTGACTGGGATGTGTCAATGCTTCTGTTGGGACCAAAGACATCTTCCTAGCTAGAGGGTCTTGCCCCTCCACTCAGTCAGACCAATGCTGCAACTGGGGTCAGGAAGGAATTCCCCCCCTGGTCAGACTGGTGTGGACTGGGGGGTTTGCCTCTGCAGTAAAGGCATGGCCTCTTCCTGGGATCTCTTGAGCGTACATTACCAACCTTGGACAGAAGCAGGACACTGACCACCGTGGTCCCCCTGCTTTCCCGGGAGCAGATGTCTCGTGTTGTATCAGGGTTGACTATGCTAAGAGTTTAGATGATGGGTTTGTCTCGGATGGTTTGGACAGAGCTGA
>NW_005843155.1:138194-158776 GCF_000455745.1 Alligator sinensis | reverse complement strand
GACAGAGCTGCCCCTCCCCGCCCTCCGAAGTCCCTTCCAGCCCCACTGCTCTCATTCTACGGAAATAATTCTGTGTGTATCTGCCAATGCCCATAAACGCATGCGTCTCTAATGCATTTCAAGTGCCTGAGAGAGAAGAGAAATGCTGCCGGGCTTTACCTGCAGCTCCAAGACTTTGATGCGATGCCGATGGTTCCTCAGTTCCTCCTGCAGCTCTGAGATCAGCTCCCGCAGCTCCAGGATCTGCTGCTTGCGCTCCTCATTCTCGTGGAGCCAGTACGAGATCTCGTCCGTGCAGCGGAACATGTCCGGGCACCTCTGCTCGTCCACCTGGGGCAAGGTAGCCACAATCTTGCACTTGCCGTTGGGTAAGATCTGGTTGGTGTACTCCCCACACTGGATCAGGCCAGTGTTGACTGGGTGCCCATCGTCATCCTTATGGTAGCTCTCACCAGCAGCCAGGGACTTCTGCAGGGAATGGCCGTTCAGGACAGCCATGAAGATGAGAGACTTCAAGGCCATCTTGGTAGAGAGGAAGCAGAGACTGAGCTTCATGAGGCCTGTGAAGGATGCTGAGAGGGAGCACCCTGGGTAGCACATTGTCAGTCATTCAGACCCTGTCCAGTACCACAGTGGCTACTTGAGGCAGGAGTAAAACCCAATGGAGTAAGGGCTACAAGGCAGACAGCCTTGCTACTGCTCAAGCATAGCTGAAAGGATAGCAGGTTGACATCAGTGGGGTGCACAGAGTATGAGCCAAGTAGGGGATCGAGGACGAGGGGCCGGCATGAACCCATACAACATTGCCTCTCTTCGCTACCCCAACAGGGCTTCAACCAGCTCCCAGCAATGATGCTCCTCCCAGCCCGCTCCTGGGTGTCGTTCAGACCTGGTTCCCCTGTCTGCTGTTCTTCCGTCCAAGGTAATTTTCTGCTTCTTTACTTAGCCCAGTCGATACATAGCTTTAAAAACCAACCGGCCAAGCTCTCGACACCTTTCTCGACCAGTACCATGAATAGCGGCTACTCAATGCTCTGCACAGCCATGTAGGTGTGGGCACACGCCGACAGGGTATCTCTATCCACAGCTACTGTCAGTCATTGGTGAGGGTCAGTTCTCCCAGGAGATGGCCACCGGTTCTTCCTTTAACCTGAAAACACAATATCAAATCAAGGTGTTTCATCTCTGTACTGAAGCTGTGCCGAGCAGAGCTGGCATCTTCCCCTACTTGCCTAGTAGCAGCTCACTGGGAATTGCTACAGGTATGAATACCATAGTGGAGTTACCAAGAACAAGGCAGGCTGAGCTACTTCAGCCTGTCGTCCTTGGATCCAGCTAACCCCAACCCTTCTTGTTTGCATTAGTTGCCTCTTTCAGCTCCCGCTTTCTCCAGAAACAAACCACATGCCACCCAAGTCCCCTCCTACATCCCAGCTGATTCCTATGCACCGGTGCATCAATATAGCCACCAGTGAGGTGAGGTGGAGGGGAGGATTTCCCCAGCCGGGCGAGCCATGAAGATGTTGGCTTGCTTCTATTCTCAATGAAAGATAAATGCCGTAACAAAGGGCAGCCATGTCCCACCTACTAGCTGCATAAGTCAACTTAGGTGCCTGCATGTGATTCTCTTTCGCCCTGCTTAAATCCATGAAAAATGGTTAATGCCAAAGGTGGGTGGGTCTTATTCCTCCTCGCTGCCTGATCTGAAGGGACAGAAGATGGCCTATTACACAACTCCCTGTATTCATGGGTTTTCAGGACTTGAACAGGGTGGAATAGGGTCACAGTTAGGTGCCTAAGGTCCATGAGAGACCTCCAACATGTTCAAAGGAAAACTGAATAGAAACCAGCTTTAAAGTTGTTACACATTTTCAACCATTAACTGTGTGGCTGGTTGGCTCTTTTTATAGCTGGACAGCCATTTTCATGGTGTGATAATTACTTTGCACATGTGGCCAGTCTAAATTTATGGCACGATTAGTTATTTCATTGCATAATATGTATAACGTGTGGCAGGGGCTTCAGGTGCACAGTAAAATTTGGCCCTCGCTTTAAGTCAAGCCAGGCACCATTAGATTTCATGGGCATCTGTGCACCTGGCGTGAATCTCAGGAGCCGCACCTACACCCAAATAGGCTTATATAACATGGCCTTAGCAGTAGTCTAATTAGCAATGAAACTGCAGGCTGTATAGTCTGGGACCTCTGCCTAGCTCGTGCACTGTGGGCCAGGTTGGGAACCCTTTACTCCCAACAGTGATCACAGCCTTACATGTGGGTGGTCCTACCCTCGGACATAGGCCAAATGGGCAGTTGCAACCCTCTGCACTTCCCCAGCACCTTCCACCCACGGTTCCCCAAACACTTTGCAGCTATTTCCCCTTTTGCAACACTCCACCTCTTGCCAAGGAGGAAGTTGAAGTCCTGCCAGGCCATGGCCTTGAACCTGGGGCCTTGGCGTTGCTGCCCATCCTGATCTGCTACCTCCTCAGCAAAGAATTGGGGCAGATGCAGGCAGCCAGAGCCCACCATCTGGACCTGGCCACCCACTCACTCCCTGCCACTGGAGCCAGGGTCAGCTGACCCTTCACCCCTTCCAGGAGACCACACACCCCTGACCTGGAGAGGAAGTGTCTGCGCAACACGGTTTAACCTTGTATGTAGGCTGCTGCATCCTTGTCTTGGCTCTGATGGAGTCTCTGGACACCCAACCCAGCTTGCCCATGGACCCTGAGTCTGGCTTGGCCCTTTGGCTGATCCCCCCCCCCACCGCCCTCGGAGCAATCCCTGGACCCCCTCCTTTATCACTCGGTTGCTTAGTATAAGGAAAGATCTTCAATTCATTATGCCTTTCAAAATCGAGGTGCGGGCTATATTCTGGAGCACGTTGTGTGCAGATTCAAGCAGCAAAGCCAAGGAAGAACAAAGATAAAGTCTCCCGGCCGGAGAAAGAGAGCATCAGCTTTGCAGTGAGTAACACCTTGCACTGCCCTGGGCTTCGTTTTAAGGATCTCTCCTTTCTCAAACAGACACAGGGTTTTAACCCTCCTAAATGCTGCCCCTCCAGCTGGGGTTTTGTCTCCCCAGTGCCCTCCCATGGGTATCCAGGGCAATTCAAGGAAGGCCGGCTCTTCTTACCCCATCCCCACATGCACTCATTTCTGCAGAGGTCTCCAAGCTGTCCAGCCCCTGCAGGAGTTGGGAAGAAGCAAAGTCCATTTCCCACCTGTGTGAACCCTCATGAGGATTCAAATAAGCACGAATGCAAATTTACCTGCAAACAGCCAGGTGCTTGGGCTGCAGGGACACCCGTGCCCTTCACAGATGGGACGACTTCATAGGAATAAGGAGAGGTAGAAACGTACCCCCGGGATGTGGGAGGCAGGGTGGGTCTCAGGGGAAGCTAACCGCTTATTCCCCTGATCCTCTCATTGCACTATAAATAGGAATAACAAAAGCCAGAGACTCAGGCAGTGCACGGGGAGGAGGAGCCGGAAGCCAGAGTGACCTTCAGGCAGTGATCAGATTAAACTGGGGTCTGGGCAGAGCTGGGGAAAGCCAGGAAGTTATAGAGTCACTGTGCCCGGCTATATTGGGCAGACAATAGTATTCATGCAGGGCAGTGGTTCTCGTCCTTCATAGACTCAAGGCCCCTCTTGGAAAATGCCAGCTCTTAATTTTCATTTGGTTTTTGACTACAGAAAATAATATCAGAGCAATTCTTCTGCCATGAAGAACTCAGACAGATGACAGCAGGCCAGGCTGCTTTAAACACTACCGATTCCTAGTTTGAACCTATGGGTTTATCCTGGGAATCATCTTTGCACACCTCACAGGTGTGTGGCACCCCTGGACAGGCTCTCAAGGCACCCCGGCATACCCTGGTAGAGGATCACCGGCATGGGGGTTGGACCAGATGACCCTTGAAGGTTCCTGCCAAATCTCAGATTGTAAATCCCCCTCCTAGCAGTCCTTCCTACTCAGCCCTGATGGAAGGAGCACCCATCCTCTTGAGGTCCCTGCTCAGAGAGGACACTTCTGGTTTTGTATAACAGTCTTGTTGCTAAGACAGCTAATAGCATCCTGGGCTGCATTGGGAGGATCGGTGCCAGCAGATCTAGGAAAGTGTTTCTTCCCCTCTATTCAGCACTGGGGGGGCCACATCTGGAGTCCTGTGTCCAGTTGTGAGCCTCCCACTACAGAAAGGATGTGGACACATTGGAGAAGACAACGAAAATGGTTGTGGGGCTGGGGGACAGGACATGTTAGGAGAGGCTGAGGGACCTGGGCTGATTGAGTCTGGGGAAGAGAAGACCGAGGGGGACTGAATAGCAGCTTTCACCTCCCTGCAGGGGGGCTGCAAAGAGGATGGAGCTGGGCTGTTCTCAGCGAGGGCAGGTGACAGAAGGAGCAATGGGTGCAAGCTGCAGCAAGGGAAGTTGAGGTTGGATATTAGGAAAAATTATCTCACTAGGTGGGTGGTGAAACACTAGAACAGGCTCTCCAAAGAGGGCACGGAAACTTTCCTTGGAAGTTTTGAAGCCCTGGGCAGACAAAGCCTCGGCTAGGATGATGTATTTGGGGCTGGTCCTGCTTTGAGCAGAGGGTTGGACTAGATGTGACCTCCTAAGGTCCCTTCAGCCCTCATTTTCCATGATTTTATGGTTCTAATAGCAAGCTGAAAGCCACATGGAGACCTGGATGGGGGTAAGCCCTTCCCTCGCTCAGAAGAGGCCGGTATCCTACACGCTTGTGTTGTGTCACAGTTGATGGCTGTCTTCCAAAGATGGACTTGTATAGGATGGTTTGGATGGGGTGATCCTGCCTCGGACTAGATGACCTCTGGAGGTCCCTCCCCAGCCTGACTTCTCTTTGATTCGATGATTCTTTGCTAACAAACTGGTTCCACGTTAAACTATGCAGGAGCTATGAATGCCATGGGCCCCCAGAGGCTGGGGGGCACGGAGACCACCCACAGCTGGCAGCAGCGGTGTCGGCGAGCAGTGAGCGAGGAGCTCCCACAGGCAGCCGCAGCAATGTTGCATTGCGGGGTGGCAAGTGCTGACCAGTGGTCGGCGACCACCCACAGACCGGAAGGGGCCAGCGGCAATCAGGGACCACCTGCAGACGCCGGGGGAGCTGGGGTGGCAAGCGGTGACTGCCCGCAGGCACCTCCGGCAGCGTTGGTGCTGCTTTTTGCAGGGGGTGCACTGCCGTTCTCAGGAGGTGCATGTGCACCCGCGTGCACCCGCTACGCGTCGCCAGTGCCAGGGGCCAAAGAGAACCATGGGGTCTACGTGAGTCCAGCAGTCCCGGCACGGACTCCACTTTGTACTCGTTGTGGCCACTGCTTTCTCTTTTGCACTACAAGCAAAACATCCTGCAAACTGGGCTTCCCGCAAGCTAATAGAAGGGTCCGTAGTGTGGTTCATTCCTTTGTGCTCCATAATCCCCTCCTGCATTGTGCACTGCCGCTCATCCCCATTGCCTTCCCCATTGTGGTCCTGTAGCCAATACAGCCCACCTGGCCATGCAACTTTGTTTTCCATGATTTTGCCCAAGGGCTGTCCTTTCTCACCCTGGCCCTGTCAGCACCTTGGGAGACAGAGTAGGAATTGCTCACTGGTGGTAAATGTCAACAGACAGGCTTAATTAAGTAGGATAATCACTTGAAGCAAGACCCTGATCCGAAGCTGGGATTTCTGTGTTGGGCAAAAGGTGTTGGGGGGTTTGACGACATGGAGAATAGTCTTCTTAGCATCTAACAGTGTCTCCTATGAAATAATTCTTACAAAGAAAACACAAATTAATTCAAACCAGCTCAGGTAGTGAATGCACATGAAGTCTTACCAAGCAGGGACCGGCTAAGGTATGCCTCATCAACACACAGCCACTAGGTCTGATGGCTGACTCCACCTCCCATCAGTCCCGTACAGTAGCACAGTACACACACTGCTCCCCACACCACACACCAGAAGGATGCCGAACACCGCTCTGATAGGCACCTGTGTCCCACCAAGAAGAAGGGTGTATTATTTCTATACGATCTCAGTTGAATCTTTCCCTGCCTTCCAAATAGAGGATTTACCATCTTTTCTTGCAAACAATATACCCTTTCCCCCAAAAACCAACTACTGGAAATTGCAGTGTGCATTACACCTGAGAAATACGGTAAGAGCAGATTCTTTCCCACTATGGATGAATGCAAATGCAACATTTTCACACAACTCTCAGGGGGCACGTCTATACGTGCAAATGTTGCTGGATGGGTTTACTCCACAGTAATTTACTGCAGAGTAAACTTGCCCTGGGCAGGCATCTACATGTGCAGGCCTTTTGGAGCAGATTTGCTCTCACCCTGCTCTGCCCCCTTGCAAAAACTCTGTCTGGCCTGGCTTCAAACATCTCAAGCCATGGGGATTTCCAGCCCTTCTCATGAGACACCTGCCCATGACCACTGTCTGGAAGGCCGCTCATGCCAGGGCAGCCTCCTCCTACACCAGTGTGTCGAGGAAGAGAGAGGAAGATGAAATTGTGGGTTGAAATGTCAAGGGAATGCAGCCATTAAGGGCATGGGCCCAGGGCACTTAAGGCTCCTATACACATGCAGGGAGGCTGCTCCAATGCACTGTAATTACAGCCCATTGGAGCAGGCTCAATGAATCGAGTCTGCTGGAGCATGGTAATTACTGCACTCCAGCAGTCTCCAGTGTCACGTGTATCAGCATCTCCGCACTGGAAAATGGTGGCGGGGGCGCTTTAACTAAAACTCGTTCAACGAGCTTTAGTTAAAGTACCCCCACTGCCATTGTTCAGCACGGGAGCACTAATACACATGATACCCTGGGCACTTTAATTAGCACAGCTCCAAGCACCAAGCACACTGCTTGGGGACATGCATTCGTCAGACACCACCAATGAGTCTTTAATGGGGGAGGCAATGGTGACAAAAGAAAAACGGCACTAGAATCAAGGGCCAGAGCACAATAGTCTTCCCTCCTCCCCTGGCCGGAGTACTATAACCACTAGGCTACAGAGTCATGCTTCCATTTCCTTGATCTCCTTTTGGCCTCTTGAATCTCCTCCGCTAGGCTGCACAGGGGCTCAGCATGAACAGGAGGGGCAAAAGGGGGCCCGCATCTATACTACCCCACCATACCAATAGGTACAGCCATGAACGAGGGAGAGCTGCACCACACAGAGGGCGTCTACACGTGCTTTTACACACACCTAAACTTAATGTGCATGTGCCTAATGCGCATTAAGGCGATTTAAGTGTGCATCTACATGTGCACGTGCTAAGGTGCATTAACGCGGTGTGCAGACCAGCTTGGGACTAAAGTTAGTCTCAAGTCAGTTGACATACATCGTGTTAATGTGCCTTAGCACGTCTACACATGCATTAAGGTGTTTTAGCTATTTGTGCCTAAATTTGATACATGCCAAAGCAGGTATCAAATTTAGGCATGAATAGCTTAAAATTGCCATTTTTAAGGCACTTTAAAGGCACGCACATGTAGACCCACACCCTTAATGTGCCTTAAAAATGGCTAATGTGCCTTAAATTAGCATGTGTAGACACACCCAGAGAGTAGGGAAGTAAAGCCAAGGCTTCATGGCCTCCCTTCCTCTCCACCTGTCCGAGCACATATGTAAACAGATACGCAGCGGTTGCTTATCCTGCAAGCTAATGGCCAGGTTACCTGCTGAGAGGTATAAGGAAGATGCTTCCATGTTCTCTGTCCCTTGCCAAGACATAGTCCAGCCCATATCTTTTGTGGTCAGGCCAGCACCCAACAGCTTCTTCCTCTCTTTAACCTCCCTGACTCACAAGGAGTAGCACCTAAACTCCTTGAGTAATCCCCCCAGCACTATACAGAGATCTCTGCAGGGCAGAGCTGGCCAAAACTGGAGATTTCTGTTCTACAAGAGAATATGGGATTTCCTTTCATCTCGGCCCAGCGGGAAGAACTGACAGGTTAAAATTCCCCACAAAAAATGTTTAGTTTCAGAAACACCAAAATGGCTTCCTCAGTTCACCTCCGAAACGCCATGGGTGGTATGCTAGGGTAGTTATAGCATCTCCTTCCCGGGAGGGGTGTAAGAAGAGTCTGGATGGCACCTGTTAGAGACGACTTAGGTAGGGTAAGAACTACCTCCGTGCAAAGGGTTGGACTAGAGGACCTTGAGGTCCTTCCAGTTATAAGATTAGGGACCAAACCTCAGAGTCCTAGATCTAAAAACAGGGGATCCCCCTGCCTGAAGTACAAGCCTTGGCAGGCAGATGCATGAACCTCTGCTGCTTTGTCTGCACCATGGCAGGGTTGGTCCTGGCAAGGATGAATACAAGTATGCCTTGCCTTCTCACACCAACCAGCATGCCCCAAACCTAGACACCCACCCTCATACCCTTGGCATCCAATGTGCTTGAGAACAGCCCTCGGGGATGAGCCCAGAGCAGACCCAGCCATGTGCATGTATTAGCAGGCATAGGTGCCTAGGTGAGAGGCATGGATGGGCCCATTGCTGGCCTATGAAAGGGCTCATGTTCCTCAAGAAGAGGACAGAGCCATGCAGCATGATTGTGGGCTACAATAGTGATAGTGGAAACCAGGGAGAAAGGGGCACATTTCCCCATCTCCATTCGACACCCCGGCTACAGGGGGAGCAGAGCCCAGCTCTCTCCCGACCCCTGGCTCCAAGATGCTCATCGCCATCCCGCTCCTTAGCACGACCCGTGGAAGACCAGCCTCTTTACCGTGCACATGGAAACACGCTGCCTCCATCTACCCAACAATGCAATCCATTACCTTTGCCTTTCACTCGGTCCCTGGAATTGCCATTGTCAAGGCCTGCCGCTACTGCCTAGTCCCAGCCTTTGTGAAACCATGTTTCTGATATAGATTTGGGCTTCTAAATGGCTTTGACCTCCCCTTCCCCTTTATTCCCTCGCCTTTCATCTCTCTGCCCATTAGGCTCATTACCGTCTAAGGCACATAGAAGAGCTGAGTGCCTTAGAGAAGAGCCAGCACATCTGGCCCCTGCCAGCTCATCGCTCCCATTCAGCGCGCGTGGAGTGGTGAGACTCAAGGCTTCCCCCCATAATGGCGAGGAGCAAATGGAGCTCATTCAGTCGCTCTTGGATGGGTGGCCATCCACTCAAGTCACATCTAGCCAGCGGGTCTGCCTCTGGAGGGAAACAAAGGACATTTGTTTCTTCTTCCCTTTGATGGCTCTTGAGGTTGCTTGGGGAGCATTTAGCGGAGAAAGGGGTGGGAGGGACCCATAAATGTATTGTCAGAGAAAGGACAGCAGATTGCAATGCTAATCGCTTTTAAACAGGGGGAACAAAAGCGAGAGCGGCTGTCAATGGCTCAAGGTCGAGAGATCGACATTTGTCCTGGCGGGTTTTAGCGTGTCTGTTTGTATCGCTCGTAGGGCTTCTGCCCCCTGCAAAACAGGTCAGCCACCGGTCCAGCAACAAGAGCGACCCTCTGGAGACGGCCGTGGGCCAAGGCAGCTTCGCAAGCAGCCCTACAATGTGCTCCTCCTCAAGCCACCCTGTGATAACGAGCCAGACTCGTCACCCAGTGCTCACGACAGCTCTGTGCTCACCACCCCTGCCCCATTGCATCCAGTCTTGTGCCCTCTCTTCTGACCCCCCTCACTACCTCTGACCCAAAACAGCCTCCCGGGTTGTGTTAACAGGATTCAAGGGGAGCGCTCCTGCCACTCGATGCAGCACAGGTAAGGCCTCACCTGGAGTCCTGTGTCCAGTTCGGGACCTCGTGCTTTAAGAGCAAGGTGGCCCCGTTTGGAAAGAGTTCAGCACCGATGAGCAAAAATGATGAGGGGCCTGGGAGACGAGACTAATAAGGAAAGGCTGAAAGAACGAGGGGTATTTAGGGGGGATTAGAGGGGGGATTAGATAGCAATCTTCAAATCCCTGAAAGGTGATTATAGGGAGGATGGAGAGGGGCTTTTCTCTGCGGCCGTAGGGAACAGGACTAGGAGCAACAGCCTCACAGCTGCAGCAAGGGAGATTTAGGATGGAGACACGGAGGACTCTGACTCTTTCTGACTCCAAGGGAGGTCGGGCACTGGAACAGGCACCTACAAGTTGTGGAGTCTCCATCCTCGGCAGTTTTCAAGAGCAGGTTGGACAGACCCTTGACTGGGATGGTTTAGCCTGGGATGATCCTGCCATGAGCAAAGGGCTGAACTAGATGCGCTGGTGAGGTCCCTTCCAGCCCTGCTTTCATAGACATTAGACATGAGGGCCTGGAAGGGATCTTGTGAGATCATCAAGTCCAGCCCCAAATGATCCTATTGACTCTCCTATGATCCTATTGACTTCGGCCACTCATATCTACAATCATGTCCAACACCCGGCTGCAGCAAGGACGCCCATCTGTCCACTTCTCCCCCATTTCTTCCACATCGCCCCTTTTTCATGGGACACCCTCCCCAAGCTAAACCACAAAACCAGCTCTGCTTATGCCATTTATACCCAGTGAAGCACGAATAAACTTTATAAGGATGCCTTTTCTTCCTAGCAACTGATAAAGAATTCACTGATGCTGTGTGAAGCCGACAGCTGAGATTAACCATGTGCATCATACTGAAAGGAAGGAAGACCCTCAGAAGTAAAGGATGGAAGAAGTTGGCTCTCTCAGGTTTTAAATAACCTATATTCTCAAGCTACCCCTGCAATTGCACTCATACCTCCGTGCTATCACTCTCATCCCTGCCCAGATGTTAGTCACACAATAGCTTTATCCCACAGCTAGACCTGCTCCCCTGCCTCTTCTGTGCTCACACGGGTTGCTGGAGAGGACAGGCCCCGTGTAGGTCCCATTTCTGGCCTTGCCAAGGCTTGTTGTATGCAATTGCTCAACTGAGCATTCACCCTTTTCATTCTGGATTACCTCCAGGCTAACTTCTTCATCTGATTACACAGGTCCCCACCACTACAGTGGACCCTGCTGTTACGTTGTGCGTCAGCGCAGACAGCTTCCAGCCACCCGGCATCATGATCTTTGTAGCTAACACCAGAGAAAGAATTGGAAAGGAGAAAGGAAAACCTAACCAACACCTCTGCCCATTTTCAGCTGCAATCTCTTTTATTCTCATATGCTAAGCAGGGTCAGATGAGAGAGGGATCTGAATGAGGGAGGGCAAAGGAAAAGCCGCATTGCTGTAGAAGAAAGTGTGGGCATCTCTACAGGAGGTATTCACAGATGCCCCAACCATCCCGAAGGACAGACGAAGACTGGCAGTGCTTGGAAAAGTATCCATCCATGCAGATGGAGAAGCCATCCTATAGAAATACAAAGGAGCTGTACCCATGTATAACCCCACAGAGTCCCCTGAGCAATATGAGAGTTATTCCCAGTACCCCAACCTGGTCTGGGCACAACTTCCTCTGCAGTTTCAGTGTTTTTTTCCCTTCCCCTCTCCTTGACTGGTGCATCTAGAAGCAGGGGAGAAGCTCAGCATCAAATCTGGATGAAAATCAGATCCAAAGCTGAACCTGCCTGGAGTTTAGAGGTGCTTATCCTATTCCTGCGAGGTGCACACCCTGTGTGAGTCCTTGAGAAGCCAACAATGCATCCATTATTGCAACACGCCACCATCTCAGGCTCAAGGCTGCCTCACAGAAAAGCAACAAGAGAAAGAGGACCCTGGGTGTTTTTAAAGCATTCTTCAGGTACTCGAGCAATAGAATAAGACTGTGTGTGTCTAAATCCCCTCAGCCTTCTGCTTGGGTCCTCAGTGGCTCAGTCTTCACTTCTGTCTTGTGCGCCCTGGAGCAGCTCGTCCCCGCGGACACACAGCAGCTCGTGTATTCCTTTACGGAGAACCCGGGATGGAAGTCATGAGACATTCCTACATCTCCTCTGTCCTTTGGATCTTCTCCAGCAAGCGCTGTCCTCCTAAGAAACGGCCAACACCACCTAAAAGATCATTTCCACCTTTGATTTCGATCAATCTAGGAGCCCTGCGTGACCTCATCAGCTCCTTCCATTCGCTCATGCAAATGCCCCTCCATGATTTAAACCAAAGTATCTGGTGCTAACAGGAATTCAAAGCCTTTTAAAGACCAGTGGGGAACCATTAACACTGAGCAAATGTTGTAGATTATCTGTTGCCATTGGGCTGGGGAACACCAAGCTGTTTAGCCACACTCAGTATCATCAAATCACAGAAAATGAGGGTGCAAGGGAGCTCAGGAGGTCACATCTGGTCCATCCCCCTGCTCCAAGCAGGACCAGCCCCAGCTACATCATCCCATCCAGGGTTTTGTCTACCTGGGTCTTAAACACCTCCAAGGATGGAGACTGCACCCCCTCCCTGTTCCAGTGCTTTGCTAGGAAAAGTCAGAAGATTTGCAATAAGGGAAGTGCAAAGGGATTCAGTTTGGACTCGATGCTTATTGCACCATGTGTAGCAAAACCCCCAGTTTTTCTTTTTTTTAATTTAAAAATACATTCCCTCCCCTTCTCCCTACCATCTCTGACTTTCTCTCTGCCCTCTCTATCCCTTATAAGTGATTACAAGCAGTACTAGGTAAGCTAAGTTCTTGTACGCTATTATTGTAATAAGCCCCCTTTTTATAGTGTAAATAGTGTTCTGTTATGTTTGTATCGATTCTTACTGTTTTATTTTGTATTATATTGTATTCCAATCAGTTGTGCATTGATTTTTATTGTTTCATATTAACACCGTATGATTTAGGCCTGTGATGTGGGTTGGCATGAGTGATGTCAAGTATCCATTTTGTGTCTCAGGTTCCCATCGTGTCCCCATGCCCTGTTGTGTTGCCCATGTTGCAGTTATGACTTACACTTAAGTCTGCAACCTCTCCCATGTCAATTGGTTTTCCTTGAATGCCTGAAGCAAAAGAGTGAATGGATGGGTGAAACACAATGGTAGCAGGACCCCCTACTAAATCACCCCGCCATCAAAACCAATACCTAGACCAATGGCCCAGCCATTGGAACCACCCTCCGCATTCAAGACACAAAAGATGAGGCAACCCACCATTGTGCCAGGCTGCACATGCCAGTATGAACATCTGGAAACCTCTGGAACAGGGCTGGCCTTGCCTGGACAGGCTCTCCCCATAGGAGATCAGAGGTAGTCTTCCCCATAAAAAGGGGCAGTGAAGACTGACTCCTTGGGATGCCATCTTCACCTGGACCAGACCTGCTCCACGCCACGCTGCCTATCAACCCAGACCCCGCTGTGGACAACACCTGCTGGAGAAAGACCCCGACTGGCCATCGAGGACCCCCTCCCTGCCTGGATAGGTAGCTATCACCACCACCCTCTCTTCAACCAAGGACTTGGACTCTTGTTTCTTTTCCCTGCCTGGACTCCAGCCCTTCCACTGAGCCTCCTTCTCCTGCTGCCATTGTGGGAGTGCTTGTGCGAGTGCGTGCGGGAACCAAGTTAATAAAACTGTTATTTGGACCCGGAGTTGGGTTTTGCTTTGCTACGGTCCAGCCCTGCTCCAATCTCTGCTCCTCGCCCCCCTACCTTCTGTCTCGTTTCTCCATCTCCTGCTTCTGGCTCTTCACCACCTCCAGCACCTGCCCCATGGTCTTGTGGCTCCAGCCGTCCTGAGCTCCTCTCTGCCTGCAAACCCCTGTTTCTTTGCTATTGCCCCATCCCCACTGCCTTTTTCCCTGATCTCTGCCACTGCTATTGCCCCGTCCCCGCTGCCTTTTCCCCAATCTCTGCCTCTGCTATTGCCCTGTCCCCCCTGCCTTTTTCCCTGATCTCTGCCACTGCTATTGCCCCGTCCCCGCTGCCTTTTCCCCAATCTCTGCCTCTGCTATTGCCCTGTCCCCCCTGCCTTTTTCCCTGATCTCTGCCACTGCTATTGCCCCGTCCCCGCTGCCTTTTCCCCAATCTCTGCCTCTGCTATTGCCCTGTCCCCCCTGCCTTTTTCCCTGATCTCTGCCACTGCTATTGCCCCGTCCCCGCTGCCTTTTCCCCAATCTCTGCCTCTGCTATTGCCCTGTCCCCCCTGCCTTTTTCCCTGATCTCTGCCACTGCTATTGCCCCGTCCCCGCTGCCTTTTCCCCAATCTCTGCCTCTGCTATTGCCCTGTCCCCCCTGCCTTTTTCCCTGATCTCTGCCACTACTATTGCCCCGTCCCCACTGCTTTTCCCCTGATCTCTGTCACTTGCTCTTTAGTTACCAAGCACCCGAAGCATAGGTACCACAGACACCAACACACGCACACTGTCACCTGAGTCAGTGTTTAACCTGTGTGTATATGTGTCTGTAGGTGTGTATTGTGTATGCTTTCATGTCACTATCATTAGGGTGTGCATGTGCTTGAATTGGTGATATGTGTGCACGTGCAATTGTACACCATGCCCTCCTGCCTAACAGTGCAATATTGAGATCCTGAGCATTGGCCTGACCCCACGGGGCGACACAGGGAGCTTCTGCGCACAGGGAGCTTAGCTCGTCCATCAGTCTCCAATTAGCTTCCAGGCATCCTGGCTCAACGTTTGCTTTAAGTGGAGTCCCAGTTCCTCCTATCCTCACCTGTGCTTCTTCCATCAACCTCAGATCAGGCGAGAAATAATCCCTGCACACTTCTGCCTTTTCTATTATTGATTTGATTGTATTCAATTCAACAACTATTATTCTTGCTGTTTCTACCATTCCTACCCAGTGAAGCATGAATACCATTGTTAGGATGCCTTTATTCCTACTAACTGATAAAGACTTGTCTGATGCCACATAAAGAGCTAGTTGAGAGTAACCATATACATCATAGTCAAAGGAAGGAAGATGCTCCGTACTGTGGGGAGGTGGTGGCAATCTTATAAGCCTCCCAAAACACACACAGCCCATGGGGTGCCAAAACCTTCATAATATAGGGGCGCATGGTCAAAATCAGATCATGCTCCTTTGCTCTGTAGAGGGGTCGGGCTATGCCCATGGGTTCTGCAGAGCTGGTTCAAGCTTCCTTAATAGGATGGGAAAAGTAAGTGGCAGCATCTCCCAGGCCCCCTGCCTAAATCTAACCCCAGCCCTCATCCCAACCCCAACCAAAACCTCAGCTCTAACCCTAACACACACACACACCCTGCTTGTGGCAGTAAAATGAACCTGGTTATAGGAGCTAGCACTTCACCCAAATGAATGGGGAATTTCATGCCCTTCAAAGAGCGTGGATGGGTGGGGGGGTGCACGCACATTCGCATGTGTGTGTGTGTGTGTGTGTGTGTGTGCGCGTACCCCATCTTCTCCCATCTGATTTTTCAGCTGTCCCTGTGTCACTAGAGGGATTTGCAGGTTAGTGCTTAAAATGTTCCCTGCAATTCTGGGATTGCAAATTAAACCATGAGAATGGCCACGTACTGGGTTGGAGCCCAGGTCCATCTTGCCCAGTCTCCTGTGTCACACAGCGGCAGAGAGCAGAGGCTGAAAGGGAGAGTGAACAGGGTCTGACCAGGGTATTTTCCCCTGTTCCTCTCTCACTTGCAGCCTCCAGCCTTGAAGGTCCAGGCAGTTGTGATGCAGGGCTGCCCCCCTAACTCACGTGCTCAGTAGTGACTGATGCCCCTTTCCTCCAAATTAACCCATGGCAGACAAATACAAAGGTGGACGAGCGTCCTCCATGGGGTCCTGCATGCTCAGCAAGTCCCATCGCCCCATTCTGGATCTCAACAGAGAGCATCAGGGCCCAAGGCGAATAAAGGAGGAACATCTCCCATGTGGTGAATACAACCATGCAGAATCACAGCTCCCAACACGACCCGGAGGCTTCCCCGGGGGCTGGTGTATCCACCCTGCACATTCGTCTGTGCAGCGCCTCCTCCAACAGCTCCAGGGTGGTCAGAGTCGATCCCTCTTAATAGGCATCTAAGTCAACTCAGGTGCTGAAGTGCCATGTTGCTCCACCTTGTTTGAACCCTGAAGATCCATTGTGGCTCCTATTTCTGTTGCACGCCATCCGCTGGCACTTCAGACTGAGTCACAAAAAGCAGCAAGGAGGAGGACAAGCCACCCACCTTCGGCATTAACAAGACCAGAGTGGATTAAAATTGCACTTCGATCCCTAAATCTGCTCACAGGCCCAGCAGAGCCCAGCCTGTGGAAGAGGAAGGGCATTTCTACGCCTTTGCATCTCCAGAAGTCTTCCACATACAAGAGAATCAAACAGTCATAGACAATGAGGGTTGAAGGGAGCTCAGGAGGTGGCATCTAGTCCAACATCCTGCTCCGAGCAGGACCAGCCCCAACTACATCATCCCAGGTAAAGCTTTGTCTACCCGGGGCTTCAAAACCTCCAAGCATGGAGACCCCACAACCTCTTTAGGTAACCTGTTTCAGTGTTTTACTACCCTCCTCGTACAAAAGTCTTTCCTAATATCTAACCTAACCTAACCTCTCCAGACAGCGAACGCTGGTGGCTGCTGGGAGGTGTGCCGGGCTCGGCCTTACTCTCCGCCGTGCTCTGCGTTGCACGTTCCTGTGAATGGGGACGTGACCTGAACGGCTCCTAGCTGCACATCGGCACGAACGACAGTATTTTTAGTTTCTGGGAAGAAGGGATGAACCCCTGAGGACATCCTGGTGCCGTGAAGACAGGTCACAGCGTTATCCGCTTGCTCGCTGGAGCCCGGGGAACCCGATTTGCAGAGAAATGTTACGGGCTAAGCTTGTCAGTCAGGGAACAAAGCAGCCACGACTAAACTCTTTGCTATTATCAGCCACTATTTCAGAGACTAAGAGCCCAAGCCTTACCTAAGCCAATTTAGCTATTTATCAAAAGAAGCTTGCTGATTACCTCCTTTGGGATTATCCCAGGGGAAAGACCTACAAACCCAATCAGAAGCAACCCCGAGGCTCACACTAGCCCATCTGGATTTCATTTCCCTGCTCCAGAGAAGACATGTGATGAGTAGGCTCAATGCCTGAGAAAATGAGTGTCTATTATCATGGTCCAAATGAATGCCCATGAACGTCATGGCTTTGCTGGTGCATTTTGGTCCTGACCTGCTAACCCAGGACTGGGGCCCTACCCACAGTACGGCCCCAGAGCCATGCTCCGTAGGCCTTCTTCGCTCCACTCTCCCCCTGCTCTACGCTCCTGTTTCCATCCTGCTTTGTCTCAATTCACTGCTGCTCCTGCCTACAACCAAGCAACATTTTTCCACGCAGAATAAAGTCATCACACCACACCATGCATTAGTCTCCGCTGAAGGAGAAATGTTCCATGAAGAATAGCAATGGCCAAAAATAGCCTTAAAAAAACCCCAGAACCCTTTAAATGCAATGAGTGCAAGAGATTTCAATGAGTTTTAGCTCTGTAGAAAAGAAAAAAGAAAAAAAAGAAAAAAGGAAGATGCTATCTTGGTCTGTTGTTTTGATTATTCCAGGGGGAAAAATTACTAAAAGGTCTGAGTCATGATTGGAAATGCCTTACAGGCCCCAGTTTTAAATGATTTTGAAGCCCTGGCATAATCGGAGCATCTTTCTGTACTCTGAGTAAGTGCTGTGGTCTTGAGAAAGATGCTGTGTACTCTCAGTGCCTCAGACTGGCCCTTGTCATGGTCTGAATGGCCCGAAGCATCGAAAGATGACGTGTATTCCCCTCCACCCCCTTTCTGCTACATGTGTCCGGGGGTTTAAGCCTTCCCTAGAGATACCGGGTGCTGGCTGGGAACAGGGACTGGGCTGTGCCAATGCTTCTGCTGGCACCAACCCCGGAGGGTCCTGGCTGGAGGGTCTTGCTCCTCCGCTCAGAGTCAATCCGATGCTGCATTTGGGGTCAAGAAGGATTTCCCCCCTTGGACAGATTGGCACAGACTGGGGGGTTTTGCCTTCCTCTGTAGCAGGGGCACGGCCTCTACCTGGGGTCTCTCGAGCATCTAGTAACAACCTTTTCTAGAAGCAGGATGTTCACCTGTGTTCCCCCTGCTTTCCCTGGGGCGGGAGTGGGTGTGATGTCTGGTGTTGTGTCAGGGTTGACCGTAGTTTTATGCAGAGCTTAGATGATGGGCTGGTTTGCCCAGGGCTGATCCTGCCCCAGGCAGGGGTTGGACGAGATGTGAGCTCTGCAGCTCCCTGCCAGCCCCGTGGCTCTGGGATTTTCCAGACGCTAGCAAAGTATTCGAACACCTGCTTTCAGGGCAGGACTCAAGTCATCCCTCCAGAGCCACAAGACAAGGACTTCCCTAATAGCCCTAGTCTCCTGGGAAATGTTAGAGAAGAGCTTTCCAGCTCATCGATCCAATAGCTCTCCCTTTCATTCCCTTGCATTTCGACGCAGATTTGTCCGACTCCTGGTTCTTGCAGTCCAGCCCGGATATCCAACGCAGCTCTACCCATCTTAGCTGTGATTCCAGCTCCCTGCACATCTCTCCGGCTTGAGAGCTGCACGCACAACTCCAGGCGCTCTATCGCCGCATTATTCAGCCACCGCCGCTGCTGCACTACAGCCTTGGCTTGGCCAAGACAGCCTCCGCACTCTCACGTGCTAATGCCAAAGAGCGTTTAAAGAGAAATGAGACACCGTCACAATGAACGACAATGACAATGTCAAGAGCTGCTCCAAAGCTAGTGAAGGAGCCCAGAGAGGTGGTGCACTCTCCATCCTTGGAGGATTTTAAGACCCAGGTAGACAAAGCCTTGTCTGGGATGATGTATCTGGGGCTGGTCCTGCTTGGAGCAGGGGTTGGACTAGATGTGACCTCCTGAGGTCCCTGCAACCCTCGTTGTCTACTGTTCCAAGATGATCTGAAAGTATCCCTTGTATTTCCTCATATATAATGCAAACTAAAATGGGCTCATCGGCCAGCAGAGACTTCGCTGTTGGCCACTTCCACCAAAGAAGAACAGTCTTCTTTGACTGCGACGCCCTGGAGAAACAACACGCAGGCGATAAACAATTCAACCTCGGTCTCAGTTGGCGAAGAGTCATGAAGGGGCAGAGGCGCAGTCCATCGTTCCTTGCTTTCGCCCTCCCCTGGTTTGCAGTCATTCAAGACACGCATCTATCTACCATCTGCTTGGGCCGATGTTAATGAAAGGGGTTGATGCTGAAGACCCCCGCTCCCTCGGCAGAGAGGTTGGGACTGAAGGGAGCCCCGAAATGGAGCTGCACTCCCAACCCCTCCAGGTGACCCTTCCAGACACCGGGACACCGGCTGCGCGGGGACCTCCTGGTACCGCAGGCTACGTGCAACCGGCTCGTCCTTCTCCATCCAGCACCTTGCATGGCTGCTGCATCCGCCTCTGAGAAGAAACCCCAGGCAGGCAGAGGGCCCGTCCCTGGAGCACAGAAAACCAGGGCTGGCCGGGCCCTTGGGGCAGAGGCGGATTAAGATTTATCGGGGCCCTGGGCAAACAGAAAATTGGCGATCCCCCCACACACACCATTACTTTTAAACACGAATGTATCAAAAAGCACCAATAAAGAGACCCCCTAGATGTTTGCATGGTGCATTAACAAGTAAAGCACATCCCACGATGTCAAAATTAAGCACTCAATTTTGCCCCACACAAAACCGAATAAAGCAACTGCCTTAGGAAAATGACTCGGACGCGTGGGATAGCCATAAAGATATAATAGCCTGAAAGGAAGATGCTTTAGTTTAGTGGCCATGTAGACTCATTTGGCTTTTTTTTTTAAGACACATTTTGCATTGTACCTGCACACTACGACAAGAAAAATACAGACCATACCTACAACCTCGAGGATGAGTCTAAGAATACCATTAGCAATTTTTGCAATTAAAATAAAGCAGTAGGCCTACACAATTCAATTTGGTTGATCTTTTCTGAAACATTAACCATGCTAAACTACATCTACTGTAAAGGTCCCTCTTTTATATACCCATTGCACCTGTGTTTTAATGCTCCCATTGCATAATTATGTAACCAAAATGTATAGATATATTGATCTATACATACATATGTGATATCTCTGTCTATACCTGGATCTCTATAGAGATACCTGTACAGATGTATCACACACACACGCACACACCATGTTTCTCTCTCTATATAATGCATCTCTCTAGACAGACAGATCTGTATCTAATCACCCCCTGGAAGAGCTCACACTTCCCCACATGAGCTGCCATCGCTGGGGAGAGATGCAGACCCCTCTCTATCGGCAGGCTTATTTGGGGTCGAGAACTGCAGGAAGCATCCCGGGGGCAGCAGGATTCCCCTTCTCTGCCCCCCCAAGCAGCCCTTGGTGGCGGGACTGAAGCACCGCGTGCTGCCCCGCGCGGGGAATCTGGTGCAGTTTGGGATCAGTTTGGGGTTGCATCCCCCAACACACACACAGTCGAACACAGACACACACCCTGCATCCACCACAAGCGGCATGGCAGGATGTCCTGAGCTGTCTGCCTGCCCTTGGGAGGGAGGGAGGGCAGGACTGGGCATAAAGCTGCCCCTGCTCAGGGGGTCCGGCTAGTCCACCCCATGCTCGCGGCCTCACCACTGCAGACTGATGACACCAAGACTCCCTCGGCTTCTCTCACCCCCGGCAGAAGCTAATTCATCCAGGGCGGCACATATGTTCTGCACACCACAGCC
>NW_005843155.1:130768-138181 GCF_000455745.1 Alligator sinensis | reverse complement strand
ACACAAACACACACCCACACACAGACCCCAGACATCCAAGATACACACTCTGACACGTGGAGAACCCAGGTGTCTGGGACACGCCAACACACACATACAACCCAGGTATCAAGGATGCAAGTACACACACACACACACACACACACATGCACTTATGCACCCGTGCACACACACACGGAGACCCCAGAAATCCAGGATACACATGCGGGACCCAGACATCAAGGATGCACGTGCATGCACATGCATACACACACATACACACATGGAGACCCCAGGTATTCAGGGTACACACACAAGACCCAGACATCAAAGATACACGTACATGCACGCACCCCCCCCCACAAATATCCAGTATACACACACGGGACCCAGACATCAAGGATGCACATGCATGCATGTGCATACACACACACACACACACACACAGACCCCAGATATCCAGGAAACACATACACAGGATCCAGATCAAGGATACACATGGATGCATGCATGCGTGCACACACACACACACACACACACACAGAGCCAGGACACACACACAAAACCCAGATATCAAGGACAGATGGAATCACACACTCACACACACACAAAACAGACATCGAGGATGCATGCACATGCACATGCATACACACACACACATATGCACACACGAGAACTCAGACATCCAAAGGCTGCGCGCGCACGCGCACACACACACACACACACACATGCACTTATGCGCCCGTGCACACACACACGGAGACCCCAGATATCCAGGATACACACATGGGACCCAGACATCAAGGATGCACGCACGTGCACATACATGCACACACATACACATATGGAGACCCCAGGTATTCAGGATACACACACAAGACCCAGATATCAAAGATACACGTGCATGCACACCCCCCCCCAAATATCCAGTATACACACATGGGACCCAGACATCAAGGATGCACATGCATGCATGCGCATACACACACACACACACCCCAGATATCCAGGAAACACATACACGGGATCCAGATCAAGGATACACATGGATGCATGCACACACACACACACACACACACACACACACACAGAACTCAAACAGCCAGGACACACACACACAAAACCCAGATATCAAGAACAGATGGAATCACACACTCACACACACACAAAGCAGACATCAAGGACGCATGCACATGCACATGCATACACACACACACACACACACACACATGCACTTATGCACAGAGCCCAGACACAATCCAGGATGGATTGACACGCACACGTAGACACACAGAGAACCCTGGAATCTGACACACGTGCACACACAGAACCTAGACATCCATGACAGACTCACACACACTCAGACACACAGACATCCTGGCATCCAGGACACACTCATACACACACACTGAGGAAACTCTGTGCTCTCTGCAGAGAAGCCATTGCTGTCTTCTTGCTCCTCTCCCCTTGTCTGCTCATTTCCCAGCCTGACATGGCTAAACACAGCTACAGCTCTTGCCTCCGCAGGGGACTTGCCCTTGGCCAGGGGAGGCTGTGAGGGGAGCGGAGGGGAGCAGGGAAGAAGATGGAGAACCCCAGTGCCCAGTCCTGGGCTGCTAAAATGTGGCACTAGCTAGTGCTTCCTTCAGCTCTGCCACCAACCTCTTGGTGCACATGGGCAAGTCCCTTCTCCCTGGCTTGGGAAATGGAGACTCTAGGTCGTCACCTCCTTCATTGTTCCTGATTTGAAAGGGCAAAAAAGACATCTTCCAGACCTGCTCTGTTCTCAAATGTGCATGTGTTTGTCTGTGTATGTGTATGTGCATGTCACGTGCGCGTGTATGTATCTGTTCTCCAGTGTGTGTCTGTGTGCATGCATCCGTTCTCAAGTGTGGATGTGGACACCTGCATGTATGTGTATGTGTGAATCTATTCTCGTGTGTGTGTGTGTGTGTGTGTGTGTGTGTGTGTGTGTGTTCTCAAGTCTGTGTGCGTGCATGTGCACGGGTCCATTTCAAGTGTGTGTGTAGTACGTGTGTGTATCTATTCTTGAATGTATGTGTGTGTATATGCATCTTCTCAAGTGTATGCACACGTGTTCATTCTCGAGTGTGTGTATGTGCACATGTATGTGTGTGCATGTATCTATTGTCGTGTGTGTGTGTATTTGTATCCATTCTCAAGTGTATGTATGGGTGTGTATTTTTAGTGTGTGTGTGTATATCCATTCTTGAGTGCATGTGCATGCATGTGTGCCTGTTCTCAGGTGTGTGTATATGTGTGTATCTGTTCCTGTGTGTGTACCTGTTCTTGAGTGCGTGCATGCATGCATGCGCGTGCGTGTGTGTGTGTGTGTGTGTGTGTGTGTGTGTGTGTGTGTGTGTGTGTGTGCGTGTAAAAGCTCCTAAGAATGGTATCAGGGCAGCCAAAGTGAGCAACATTTGAATTGGAGGCCTCGGGTTAGGACCAAAGCTGCCTCCTCGTGTCCTGCTGGCTGGGTCCCTCTCAGAGACCAGGGGACCCTGGGCCGGGGTGGTAACTCTCATCCGGTCCCATGGGCTGGAGGAGTGATGTGCTGGGGCATCCTTGATGTCTGGGTCCCATGTGTGTGTATCCTGGATATCTGGGGTCTCCGTGTGTGTGTGTGGGTGCATGAGTGCATGTGTGTGTGCGTGTGTGTGCACATGCATCCTCGATACCTGGGTTGTGTGTGTGTGTTGGTGTGTCCCAGACACATGGGTTCTCCATGTGTCTGAGTGTGTATCCTGGATGCCTGGGGTCTGTGTGTGGGTGTGTGTTTGGGTGTGCTCCATCGGTTCAGTGACATGCTGGGCCGTGGTGTGCAGAACATATGCATAGGCTGGATCGCGCCCACAGAGACACTCTCCTGCCCCTCTACCAGCACACCAGCTCCAGCGCCCACGTCAGCCAGTCTGGGACCCACGCTGCGTGCTGCACAGTCCGGCCAGGGGCACGTAGCCCAGATCCTAGACCGGCCAGAGCAGGAGCCACACCGCCCATGGTACCAGACGGCACCTCTGGACCACCCCAAATCGAGGAAGAGTCGGCTGCAGGGATCCCGGGACGTTGAATCCTCACGACGACAACAGGAGATGCAAAAGCAGGAGCGGCAGAAGCATGTCGTGGATCGAATCAAGAACCCAGAGCCACCCACCCTACGCGAAAACGTGTGCCCGAGTTGCAGCAGAGTCCGACAATCCCGGATCAGCCTAAGCAACCATCTTCAGACCCACAGATAGGACAACCATGGAAGGCAATCATCCTCGACTGCGAGGGATTGCCAAAGACCACGGACATCCTAGACCCCTCCAGCCCCTAAAAACCACGCTCCCCCACACCAGGAGAACTTGGACTCAGCCGGGTTTAACTACATAGCAAGGGACTTCCCATAGACAACGCACTGGGTAAAGCTCTCGAGCCCGTGTTAAAACAGGGGTAAGATGAACCAGCAACAAGGGGCCCTTGCCGCTTTAAAATCTACCATATTTTCTTGCATACAACACGCCAGCTGAATAAGATACACAGCTTGTTTTTGAGAGGCAGAATGGAGAATAAAAATGATCCTTCCTTGAACATACTGGTAAGTAGCAGGAAATACCTTAGTAGCAGCATCTGCAGCTCACCGGGGAAAGAGATAATGTCCACAGCCAGCAGCTAGGGAGCTCCACCTGTATCATTACTTCCCCTGGGGCCCAATAACGGCAGAGACTGCAATTGCTGTATTTCATCGCTTTTAATGAGCACCCCAGTTCTCATCAGCTGAATTTTGGGGGAAGTGTGGGTTATATGCAAGGAAATATGGTATGAACTCTCTCTCTCTCTCCGTCCGTCTGTGGAAGTTTGCTCACATCAGCACAGAAGTCCTACACGTCCAGCCACCAGTGAGACACCCTCAATTACCATATTTTCTGGTGTACAACACATACCCTTTCCCTTTTTTTCCCTTTTTATCTATCTGTCTATCTACCTTTTCCCCATTTTTATCTCTCTGTCTCTCTCTGACACACACACACTGGGGAGGGTCAGTTGTTTTGTGGGAGATTGCTTTTCTCTTAATCAACAGACCCAGTTTCAACCATCACATTGGGTACAGATTTATATCAGAGAATCACAGACAAGGAGGGTCGAAGGGACCTCAGGAGGTCACGTCTAGTCCAGCCCCCTGCTCCAAGCAGGACCGGCCCCAACTACATCATCCCAGCCATGGCTTTGTCTACCCAGGTCTTCAAAACCTCCAAGGATGGAGATCCTACCAGCTTCCTGGGGAGCCTGTCCCAGTGCTTCACCACCCTCCTGTAGGGACAGGGGACACATTTACTGCATCCAAGCAGAGCAGGCACCAGATGCACGCTCTTGCTATGGAGTAAATCACTCAGATCCAGAGCAGAGCTGCCCCCCGAAAAGTGATTCATTGTTTCCCTCCACAGGAAAGCCAATTTCCTCCTGGCCTAGCCATGTGCTCAGTGCAAACCTACTTCCCCGCTTCCTAGTGACCAGGAACTGTGATAAAACCAACTGTGGCAACAAGCTTAGAAGAGCTGGTGTGCGTGTGCATTCACTCCTTTTTAAGGAATAATTTGCTGTGAATTAAAATGGCTCTGGAGCAAGTAAAACAGCAGCGTCTCATGCTAACACAGCTGGCAAACCAGCAGTGTGCATGCCACAAGTGGCACAGGAGGCCTCTGTGTGTGGCACATGACAAGCCAGGCATAGGACAGGTAGCAGAGCAGCAGATAGGACAGGAAGCAGAAAGCAGAGCAGCAGATCAGGCAGGGAGTACAGGACGAGGAGCAGAAGCAGAGCAGCAGATCAGGCAGGGAACACAGGGCAGGAAGCAGAAAGCAGGGCAGAAGATCAGGCAAGGACTTATCGAGGATGATTTAGACAGGGACGGTCAGCCTGACTTTTCTCCGATTCGATTATAACCGAGGATGCACGAAAGGCATCGACTTCCAGGAGCCTGAGAAGTATCAGGGCAATCTGAAAGTGTCCCATGCATTCCCTCATATATAATGCACACTGAAATGTCCAGCAGCTGTTTTTAAGGGGGGAAAGGTGTGCATTGTGAACCAGAAAATATGGTAATTGAGGGTGTCCCACTGGTGGATGGAAGTGTAGGATTTCGTGCTTTGCTCCTAAAGCGGACAAAATGCCAAATGAAGAGGAAGGAAAGAAGAAAGAGAAGCAGAGAGGGGATTGTTATGATCAGCCCTTCGTTCCCTTTTAAGATCTGGCAAACCTTCGTTTTCAATACTTTCATGCCTGATGACTTGGACTCTTTCGGTGGTTGTGAGGTCTTGGAAGCAGGACTGCTCTCCTGCACAGGATGGGCACGGCCATAAATACGTAGTCACCATCAGTCTTGAATCCTGAGCCAATAAGAAGTGTCTCCTTTACTGTGGACAAAAAGCTGAATAGGAGACAGCTACCGGCATCCTGGGCTGCATTGGGATAAGCGCTGCTGGCAGATCGGGGGACGTGACTGTTCCCCTCTGTTCAGCACTGGGGAGGCCACATCTGGAGTCCTGTGTCCAGCTGTGGGCCCCGCTACAGAAAGGACGTGGACAAGTTGGAGAAAGGAGGAAATCGAGGCAATGGGAGGTTTTAATTGTTGTTGAAGTGACTATGCCTGAGGCTACATGAGCCAAAGCTAGCATCTGAACCCAATTCTCCTGGATCCCCAGTCAGTATCTGCACCTTCTCCAGGGATGGAGGGCTCAGCTGAAGCTTGATCAGAGTGATTCCACTCTTCAAAGGTGGGTGAGAGAGAGCGATGGGGGCTCTTCATGGCATAGGACCCCTCTTAGAGGAGATGGAGTGGCCTTGGCCAAGGCAAAAATAGGAGATAGGGAAAGGGAAAGGGGCTGCTGGGATCACAGAGGCACTTCCAGCCTTTAGACTGGACTCCTGCCTCCAGGAGCCAGCTGCTATTGCTATGCAGTGCTGCACTGTTCCTCCTTTGAATTTCCTTTTATAAGGGGTTGGCTAAGATGCTTTGGAGAGGACTTGACCCATAGAGCATGGAGGCACAAAGTCCTGTGAAGTAAGAGAGGGTGGAGATAGACAGTATGTCATTTCTGCTGCACAAATGATCCATGTGCATGCTTTTATCCCACAATAGGTGGAAAATAATCCCACGCTAGCTTAACTCTGTTTCCTTAAGAGCTAAGCCTGCCGTGGAACAGGTCACTGCCATGGAACAGCTGATGCACTTCAAAAGCCCACTCTCCTTGGGTCTATATTGCCATATTTTCTAGCAAACCATGCACACTTTCTGCCCTAAAAACAACTTGCTAGGAATGCTAGCATGCGTTATATATGAGGAAATATGGTATTTTCTAGCAAACAACACACACTTCCTGCCCTAAAAACAACTTGCTGGACTGTTAGCATGCATTATATATGAGGAAATACGGTATTTTCTAGCCAACAACACACACTTCCTGCCCTAAAAACAACTTGCTGGACTGTTAGCATGCATTATATATGAGGAAATACGGTATTTTCTAGCAAACAGCACACACTTTCTGCCCTAAAAACAAGCTGCTGGGAATGTTAGCATGCATTATATATGAGGAAATATGGTAAGAGCTGTGTCTGGTCCTTACTGGGCAATGCAAAAGTATAATCGACGTGCAATTCCCAGGGAGCATGAACTCCCTCACTGCTGCTACTCAGTTCCTTACTACAAGCACCTTTTTTTCCTTCGCTCTGCCTTTGAAAATAAAAGTGTGTATCGTATTCTGGGGCACGTTGTAGGCAAGACAATACAGTGGCTTGTTCATGTGTCCAAGCCCTCTGCCTAGGAATTCAGTGCAAACCCCTCCAGTGCAGGGTTTCTCTGCCAGGCTAAGAGCTGTGACGTTGAGGGATGAAGCCAATCCTCTAATGACAGCACCTTTTGAAGGCCAAGTCACCCATGCCTCAGCCTGGATGCTAGAAGGATGTTCGTAACCCCCAGGGCAGGGAGAGTCTGGAACAGAAGTAGGTGTAATGGGGGCAAAACACTTTCCTTCTTTTCGAAAGACCTTAATCCATGTATCAGTGGTGACACGGCAGCGATGGCATCTCTCCGCGGTTCCAAAAGCATGCATTTGCCCATTCCAGACTCATGCCAAGGGCTGGCCCTGGTCGATCCAGCTGTAGACAACTACCTGGGCTTGGGGCTGGGGAGCCAAGCGTAACTCCATGCTGTGGCAGAAATGCCCCCGTCGGTGCCCCTCTCCAGAGATCTGTCTCAGCCAGCCCGAGAGGCTGCTGTTGAATCTCTCACAGCGGGGATCTCGCTCCTTGTCTGCAGACAAAAGCCTGGCGCCTGGGAGGCGATGCTCTGGTCACCTGGGCAGGGGGGGGAAGACCCGGCCCTGCGCGCGGGCCCAGGTAGCCAGGGATGCTTTGCAGATTGGACGGTTT
>NW_005843155.1:124543-124788 GCF_000455745.1 Alligator sinensis | reverse complement strand
GCCAGGAAGAAGGGCAGCCATTATCCATGCGGTCATCCAGGTGAATCTGAACCTGGCTCTCTCCTCATCACCGCATGCTGCAAGAGTGCCCTGCCTCCAGAGGAAACAACAAGCACCTCTGGACGATGCGAGTGAGTAACCTACTAGAGATCCGATCAGATATTTAGCTTCAGTAACTCAGATGCGTGTTGAAACGGCTACCTCAGCCACCCTGGTTTGCTCTATGGGATTCCTTTGATATTCCT
>NW_005843155.1:119413-124247 GCF_000455745.1 Alligator sinensis | reverse complement strand
CCATTGGGCCGGACGGGAGGCACCCCAAGGGAGGCACTCGGAGCCTGGAAGGTGGTCGGGCGCAGGGAGGTGGGCGGCTCAACGCAGGAGCGCCCCCTACTGGCCCGCCACACATGCCATCTCGCCTGCACTGTTGCCTCATGTACTACTGGCTACAGAAGCTGGGGCGTCTCACCTATTTTGGCCCAATGGACCATCTCTGCTATGACAGACCCTTTGACCCTGAGGAAAAGGAATCAGGAATGCGGTTGCTAGTGATGGCCGAGGACTGGTCCTTTCCATGCCTGTGAGAGATGCTAAAGGCACCAAGCCGGTTTTCAAGAGAACTGCTGCTCTTTCTGGTGCTGCGGGGCCAAGGCACTTAGATCCACAGGGTAGGAACTGCCCTGGCTTTGGAGTCAATTAGAGTCTGAGTCTTCAGTGGTGCCAAACCCCAGTGACGTCAGATGGAGCTTCTTGAAATCAGGCCCTAAATTAGGGGACATTTTGCAAATTTGGAGGAATCTGCACAAAACATTTCCTACAAAGCCCCACTTGTTCCCCTTAGTTCTTGACCCGACCTGGGTCTGACAGCTGTGGAGTCAGGGGCCCAGCATCCAAAACGTCTGAAACCAATCACCTCTTTTGCAATGTTTTGGCCTCAGAGCTCAATTCCTCATCGATCCCGGGCGGTCCGGTGTTGGTGTTGCCAGAGCTTGTGGGGTGCATTGTGGTGCTGCCCGGTGTCTCAGGAGATGACCCATGGTTTTCTTCTCCTGACAAACACATTGGTTGCAGAGAGGCCCCATGTTTTCATGAGAAAGTTGCATCTGCTGAGCCATTCAGGCTCCGCCACGTGTGCCATTTGTAACTGGACCATAAATGCACGGACATTGTGCAACTGGGGTGCATGAGGGATACCTCCCCATGGTGCATCCTGGGCAACTTCTCCAGCAACGCCAAATCTATCAAGCACTCCAAACACCAGCTGGCACGATGAGCTGACCTTACATCCAAGTGGTTCTGGGGAGAAATAGTCCCATCTCACTATGGGAGTGATTCCCCACCAGGGTGGAGATCCTTCCAAGGGTGCCACGGGATGCCCCACCCTATTAGCACGGTTCGGCGTGCAAACGTGATTCACAAGATAAACCCAGAGATTTTGAACAGAGACCCATCACCGTGGTCTTTCCAAGTTCTTTGCCATAGAAAAGCTGCTCTCTAATTTTTTTCCATAGGCAAAAAAAGAGTGAAATCGAAGAGCTGGCGCCTTCCTAGGGGTGCCTCGAGCCTATGCAGGGGTGCCTCGAATCTAAACCAGGTTGAGAACCGCTGTCCTGCGATGGTGGAAGCTGCTGGAGCTCTTGGCAAAACACCACTTTCCTTTATCGGATGAAGGATGAACCAGAGGAGACATCACAGCAAGAGGAGCCTTCAAGAGCCCACCGAACCCTGACGTCTTTCCGTCTCCAACGATGGTTCAGAGGTTGGTCTTTGTCTGTCTTTTGAACCTTTCCTTCCGTTCAGTGCCTCACGGCCTTTTAGCACGAATCCCATCTTGACTTCCAGGGTGGAAATAAAATTGTCTTGCGTAAGTAAGAAGGTGGAGAGCGCTCCACACGGCCTTGGAGCAGGGCTTCTTTTGTCTGGTGTATAATTGATGTCAAATGGGTCCAGTTGAAGAGGTTATTAAAAGGCAGCTTTTATCATGCATTAGGGAGTTTTGAATGGCCCTCCTGGATGCAAGTGCCCAGCTGGCCTTAGATCCACCGGCAAGTCTTGCTTTGCACTCAGAAATTCAGCCAAAAAAGGGACTTTTGCCACCAGCTCAGCAGGTGCATCTGAGCATGGGCAGAGAATGGAGCAGCTGAGAAAGAGACCGGCATTTTTACCATCCTTTGTGTATCTCTGCACCTAAAATTGAGGGTTTGGATTAAAAAACAAACAAACAAAAAAACAAGGGAGTGGGGTAGAAACATTTTAGTACATGGATAAAACTGTCCAGGACAAACACCGAGCAACGAGGTAGGTCTTTTTCAAGCTCGGGTGGTCTCATAACTTGAAAAAAACAGCCAAGTCAGAAGCGCCAAACTTCAGACAAGGCTGAACTACCTAAGAGCCAGTGGTCTAATGAGAAAGCATGGGGGAAGAATATTTCTTTCTGCACCCAGATACCTTGATCCACCTCAATCCGATATTTCCGCCCCAAAAATCCACCCGTGTCAATCAGAGTAGGAGCAAACAATTCAATGAGATGAGGGCATGAAGGGTGGCATCTTCCCATGGACAAGCTACTGTGCAATAGCTGTGTCTGGAATTACCCCTTGGTAGGTCCAAGTGAAACCAGAGCAGGTTACCATGCGTGAAACTGGGCTAAGCTGCCCTTTCGTCCTCCATCAGGTAACTGCGAGGACAGGAACCGCATCTCCTGATCCACCATAACTCCCTACAGCCTGTTGACACGTGTTATTTGATTTCTTTACACAGGGAAAAATCTCAGTTGAGGAGGAAATGGGTGTAGAAGGTCTGGTTAAGCTGAGCCATAAGCTATAGTAAGCCAAGGGCAAACTTCGCTGCAGCCACAGCTGGGACGGGGACGGGGCTGTGCCAGTGCTCCTGCTGGGACTTGAAACCGGAGAGTCCTGGGTAGAGGGTCTTGCTCCTCTGCTCGGGGTCAGACTAATGCCACATGTGGGGTCAGGAAGGAATTTGCCCCCTGGTCAGATTGATGCAGACTGGGGGCAGGGTGCTTTCTTCTGTAGTGGGGGCACGGCCTCTACATGGGCTTTCTTGGGTGTATATTTTATACAAGCAGGACGTTGGCTGCCGCGGTCCCTCTGCTTTCGCTGGGGCAGTCAGGTGTGATGTCTGGCGTTGCGTCAGGGTGGACCACGTCGTGTTGGTAAGAGGTTGGACGATGGATTTGTCTGGGCTGGTTTGGACAGAGCTGATCCTGTCTCAGGCAGGGGTTGGACTAGAAGTGGGTCCCTTCTAGCCCAACTTCTCTAGGATTCAATGCACTTTGGCGTAAAGAATGCAAATACACAATAATGCGTCGTCGTTCTCATTCTCCCTTCAATTCAACCGTGCCTATGCAATGGCATCACTTATTCCCAGCGAATAATTCAATTTAGGCATGGCATTCTCACAAAGCAGCACCCCCAGCTTCAGGTCTGGCAACAACAATGTATCAAGCGTTCCCCCAAATACACCTCAATAGAATGGGTCTCTTCTGCTCCCTGGTTTTCCTAACATAGCTTTAATAGTACAAGACCCATGATATTCTGAGATTCACATAGGATGGGGCCAAAGAAACTCTTAAAACCTCTGGTCTGATGTCTTCTAGGCCACAGACCATTGCATTTCACCCCCTTCCCCGTGCCTTGAGATCAATGGCTTGTGTTCTCTCTTCCAGAAAGGCCTCCGGTCTGGCTCTGAAGGACGCATGCCCTGTTTCCAATTGGCAATTGTCCGGCTTCAGTGTCCAGCCACTGGTTTTTGCTGCGTCTTTCGACAACCTCTTCACTACCAGGCGCTTTCTTCCTGTGAAGGAACCTTATCTGCTGTCAAGTCACCTCTTCTTCTTCTTCTCAATGACCCACATGGAGGTTGGAGATCACTGTCATGTACATCACGGTGAAGGGTGCCTGGAAAACCTTGGTGCCGTGTTGTGCCAGCAGAAGTGATCACCCACCGCTCTGTGGGAGGATGTGCCACCTCTTCAGAAAAGGGGACGTGTGTCTCTTGCTCTCTCCATGGCAAAAATATAATGAAGACATCTCACAGGGGCCTGTATACCCCGTGCTGCTAGCTCTAGACAAGCAGGAAAAGCCTAGCTACATACATAGGCTGGGTTAGCACATGGTGGGCACTACTAGATGTCCAGCAAACTATTGAAAAGGGTACTGCCTCCTTCCTAAATGCTTCAGGAAACCTAGAAGAAGTCAGCCGTGCTGACTGCAACCTAGGGAGCTCACCAATGCAAAAGAGCTCCTGGATGAAGGGCTTTATATCACCTCTGACCATGCCAAGGGGCACAGCCATTCGTTCCACATCTGTAGTGGAAAGACGATCCCAATGCGAGGGAAAGCAGGGAAAGGGGCCAAGAGGCTTCCCTGGCTGAGCAAAGAAATCCAGAGCAGCCTAAGGACAAAAAGGGGGGCATATAAGCAGTGGAAACAGGGAGAGATCACCAAAGAGGAGTATACCGCCTCAGCTCGCAGTTGTAGGGAGGCAGTTAGATGGGCCAAAGCTACCATGGAGCTGAGGATGGCATCCCAAGTTAAGGATAACAAAAAAATTTTTTTCAGCTATATAGGGAGTAAAAGAAAGGCCCAGGACTGCTACTGAATGGGCAAAAGCAATTGGTGACGGACAGGGGGGACAAGGCTGAACTCCTCAATGACCTCTTTGTCTCAGCGTTCCTAAGCGAGGGGCACGACAAGTCTCTCACTGGGGTTGTAGAGAGGCAGCAGCAAGGCGCCAGACTGCCATGCGCAGACCCTGAGATGGTGCAGAGTCACTTGGAAGAACTGGACGCGTCTAAGTCGGCAGGCCCGGATGAGCTCCATCCGAGGGTGCTGAAGGCACTGCCCGACATCATTGCAGAGTCACTGACGGGAATATTTGAACACTCGTGGTACACGGGCCAGGTCCTGGAGGACTGGAAAAGGGCCAATGTGGTCCCCATTTTCATAAAGGGGAGGAAGGAGGACCCGGGCAACTATAGGCCAGTCAGTCTCACCTCCATCCTTGGCAAAGTCTTTGAAAAGATTATTAAGGCTCATATATGTGACAGCCCAGCAGGACAAATTATGCTGAGGGGAAACCAGCACGGGTTCGTGGCAGGCAGATC